>NC_056735.1:1556231197-1556298697 GCF_019279795.1 Protopterus annectens
GAGTTTTATCCTTAGTGCTGATACAATGCCCCAAAAAATGTAAAACCAACAGGGACTGCTAATGCTTCATTTCTTAGTGATTTATACAAAAGACTCAAGCCAGCTCTTAAAAGTATATAATCAACATAGTACAGGGAAAGATTCTCCAATCTCTCTTTATAACACAGTTTTTTTTCTAATCCTCTAACCTGCCTAGTGACCATCTTCTGAATTCTCTCAAATCTGTTTATTTGGCAAGTGTTATGATGACTGAAAGACATACAATATTCCATAATTGACTGCACGGGAGAAATAAAAATCAGAATCAAAACTTCTTTCAGACAACTACTGTCACTCCTCAAGATGTCTTTTAAAGACCGTAACACTTCCTCACCACTATCTTGATATGATCAACAAAGTCCAAAGCATTTTCCAACATATATCCTAAATATCTCACAGAATTTACTGAGCTCAAAATTTCATTATTCAGAGCATATTTCTTGAACCAAAATGCATCACATTGCATTAAATTGCATCCCATTTTTGGGGACCCATATCAATAAAATGTCTAGATAATTTTGCAATTTATAATGATCATACATATCTGTAAATAAACATTTGTAATCTGATCACCATATCCCATCCAGTTATTCAGGAATCCCTATCAGATGATTGAGTTTTCAGAAACATGAAATTCATATGGTCGGGACCATATGATTTTCCAAAAACTCAAAAATAAAAAAAATAAAAAAATCCAAAAATCTAACTTTTTACATTTTTACAGGTTGCACCTCCCATACCCCCTGCAAATTAAATATACCAACAACAAGATTGCAGTACAGTGAGGAAATGAGGAAATTTCACATTCCGCAGTGTACCACGACCTCCATTCAAAACCTTTGAGTTTTTGGAAACTCGATCATAAGATCTCAACCATTTGAATTTCGAGTTTCTGAGAACTTGATCATCTAATAGGGATCTCATATTCAGGCATAATTTGTCTGAATTGTGGTAGCGTTACAGAAAGTTTTTTTAAAGGTGTGGTACAGGATTAGAATTAGGGGTAAGTGTAGGGGTAGGGTTAATGTTACGGTTAGCAGGCTTTAGTATGGTGGACTGGGTAGAAGGACACAAAGCACATGTACTATAGTATATCTATCCCCTTGCTTAATCCTTAATCTAAACTTAACCCACCAACACCTGCACAAATACTCCCACTTTAATAATATCAAAATTTTCAGAATATCTGAAAGTTCAGAATTAATTTTCCATACCCCTACTTTCCTTACCCACATGCAATCAATGTTAGATTAATATACAATCTAAAAGATTTAATGAAAGGAACATTCAAACACAATTCACAGTCATTCAGTCTGTCAGTGATCAGTCAATTCAATGGATTGCATAGATAGACATAGATATAGATATAGATATACAGAGAGAAGACTTGAGATTCTGTAGACTACTGTAACAATCTGACAAGTTTTTAGATACAAGCCATAATATAGTGTTTTGAGTTGCAGCAGTGGTATAAAACATTTGTTTCAACAGGGTTTTGCTTTTAGACACTTTTCACTCCATGTAGCAGTTCCTGAAGTGTGCTTTTTATTCCAACCACATTAGAAAAGTTGACTTTTTAATGCACATTATTTAACAGCAGTCAATGAGCTTTCAGTTTATCTCTCTCTTTCTCTCTCTATCTCTGTCTCTGTCTCTCTCTGTCTCTCTCTCTCTCTCTCTCTCGCTTTCTTTCTAAAGTCATGGCAGAACAGTACAATGCAGTGTTTAGATCAGACAATCAGACAAGTGACTGCATGACCCGAGACGAGAGGAGATTAACAAAGAGCAGCCATACCTGAGGGCACGGTGAATTTGTTGAGAGATTGATAGACAACATTCTAACAACACCAGCATTAACATGGTATTGATTTCTGATATCACAGATAATTGTTTTACTTATTGTTAGTGTACTGTGTGGAAGAGGGAGACCTCCATGAACAAAAGATGCTTTGTTTATATAGTAGAAAGTGTTTAGAAAAAGCTAAAAGTATTTTGAAATAGCTGTCATCATACAGATTTTACCGTGAAATTCATAGTATCAATATTACTTTCCACAGCCTCAGAAAGACATAGAAGTGTCCCTAATCAGTCAGCATAGTGCATTTGTAAGGATTACTAACTTGATTTTCAAACTATAGTGACACACATGTGTGAATTATGCCACCTGCAGCATTTGTACTGTATGTACAGTGGAGGATGGTGTCATAGCATAGCATGAAGAATGTCTCAGAAATTCTGGCTTCTTATCCCTATGCGTTTTATTTATATTTTCTTGGCTTTCAACCATCCCATTACATCCCTGAGGTAGAAATAAACATTTGCTAAGGAAATTAATTGGTAAGTGGTAGCAGTCTTGTAGACCACTGACTGCCACAAATGCAAACATGAAATGGTTTAATTTAATGCAAACCATAACTCTCAACTGCCCAGAAGTTTGCAAAATGTCCAGATTTTTGCCTCCTATTTTTGTCTGTTACTTATAAAAGTTGTGATTTTCTGCCAAATCATTCAAAATTGAAGTCATTAAATAATGACAGACATTTGAGTTACAGACTTCATATTCTTCCAAAAATGCATGCAAATGCAAAACCTGTTATTCTATCAACTTTCTAAGTTTCAAAGACAAATATGTAAAATCATCCTTGATTATGAGTATTTGCCTCAAGAAATAATAATAGTTATATTAAAGAAGCAACATAATATTTTACAGATTACAGACCAGTAAAAGAACTATTATTGCAGTTGTTACTGATGGCTTTGTTTGACTTTGACTAAGTGTGCAGTTACATAGCTCTGTTCAGCTGTTTGAAGATAAGCTCACTGGCATACCTTTCCTTTTCAGGATCAAACTGGGAGCAATGCCTTGCTCAGTGACTTTCTCAGAGTCGCACAATAGGCAATGGAGGCTGCAGCAATAAAACACACATAAACATATATGCATTTATATATATATATATATATATATATATATATATATATATATATGTGTGTGTGTGTGTGTGTGTGTGTGTGTGTGTGTGTGTGTGTGTGTGTGTGTATATATAGACACACACATACAGATACACAGATGGATAGATAGATAGATAGATAGATAGATAGATAGATAGATAGATAGATAGATAGATAAATAGATAGACAATAAATCACTAGAGACAGACTAATAGACAGATAGATAGTAGTAATACAAAACTGTATATATAACATCCTTACAAACAGAAATTTTACAGATACAGATTCTGAAGGAACACTAAGTGAATTGTAATGGCTTAGAGAAATACAGAAGAACAGAGAAGGTGCAAATGGTTTAGAATATTTTTAGAACTGCCTGGCATAATGAAGCATTACAATTTATAACTAAGGAAATGAATATAAAAAACTCTTTATTTCAACACATATTAAGGTGTACAGTGTTAAAAAACTGATTTGACAGGTATTCCTGTCAATTCACAGAAGTTATTTTTGTGAATGTACAAAGGATTAAATCTGTTAGGGGAAAAAATATAAAAAATAAAAAGCGTACAATACACTGGTTGCATAAGTGTGCACACCCTTAAACTAATACTTTGTTGAAGCACCTTTTGATTTAATTACAGCATTCAGTCTTCTTGGGTACATACATGCCATCAGTTAAAGAGACTCTGATTAACCCCAAATAAAGTTCAGCTGTCCTAACAGGGTTTTCCTGCCATTTATCAGTTGCCTACTACAGCAAACGCCATGGTTCACAGAGAGCTTACAAAGCATTAAAGGTATCTCATTGCTGAAAGGTATCACACAGGAGAAGGATACAAAAAAATTTCCACAGCATTGGATATACCATGGAAGACAGTCATCAAAAAGTGGATAAAATATGTGACAACAGTGACATTGCAAAGAACTGGACATCCCTCCTTGATGAAAAGATGAGATGAAAACTGGTCAGGGAGGCTGCCAAGAGACCTATAGCAACACTGAACGAGGTGCAGGAATTTCTGGCAAGTACTGGTTGTGTACTACCTGTGACAATAATCTCCCATATTCTCCATATGTCTGGATTATGGGGTAGGGTTGCAAGACAGAAGCCTTTTCTTACACAGAAAAACACCCAGGCCTGGCTAAAATTTGCAAAACAATACATCAAGGCTCCCAAAAGCATGTGGAAAAATGTGTTATGGTCTGATGAGACCAAGGTTGAATGTTTTGGCCACAATTCCAAAAGGTACGTTTGGCGCAAAAACAACACTTCACATCACCAAAAGAATACCATCCCCATGGTGAAGCATTATGGCGGCAGTATCATGCGTTGGGGTTGCTTTTCTTCATCTGAAATTGGGGCTTTAGTCAAGGTGGAGGGAATTATGAATAGTCCCAAATACCAGTCACTTTTGGCCCAAAATCATTCAACACAACAATGACCCCCAAGCATACATCCAAATCAACAAAATAATGGCTTCACCAAAGGAAAATTAAAGTTTTGGAATGGCCCAGCAAGAGCCCACACCTTAATCCAATAGAAAATCTGTGGGGTGACCTGAAGAGGGCTGTGGACAAGAGATGCCCTCTCAATCTGACAGATTTGGAGCACTTTTTCAAGGAAGAGTGGTCAAATATTGTCAAGTCAAAATTGCCATCCTGATTGACTCATACCCAAGAAGACTGAATGCTGTAATTAAATCAAAAGGTGTTTCAACAAAGTATTAGTTTAAGGGTGTGCACACACAACAAAGTATTAGTTTAAGGGTGTGCACACTCATGCAACCAGTGTATTGTATGTTTTTTATTTTTTATATTTTTCTCCTAACAGATTTGTTTGTTTTTCAAGTGAATAGGTTATAGATCATATTATAGGTGGGAAAAGTTTAGAAATTATTTATTGTGGTCTCATTTTTATATCACAAAAACCTGGCATTTTAACAGGAGTGTGTAAACATTTTATATCCACAGTACTTGCTTACTGCGGTGGCTGTTTGTTCACATGTAAGGGACCCTCTCCTCTAATGTATGCATTAGTAACAGCTTTCATAATTGGTATTTAGAATAACCAGTGATAGCAATTATAAATGAAATAGTAGAAAGTTAATCTGAAACGCATGAAAAACAGACTATACAGCATTACATGTATGGGAGATGAAAACAGAAAAGACATAGTCTGCAGAGTAAGTAACTTGTCATATCAGCTATGACTAATAAAATAAGCTAACAAATGCAACTCAGTAACACGGTATTTCTAAGCTATTAGCACTATATGACCTATTCCATAATGGCTTGGAATTTTAGAATTATCTATGGCTAATCCAGCTTTTCCCAGCTATAAAAAATGTTGTTATTACCAGAACTCATGAACTAACTAGTCATTTACAAATTTCAAAAACAGCATGGTTTTAATATAAAAAAGCACATCAGTTTTAACATTAAGGATAAAAAATTCAGAAAATTAAATATGATACTGCACATCTGATGAAATTAGAATTATTTTGTCAAACAAACCTCAGATCCATCAGTTATTGTTTGTTCTGATTTCATTCAACTGGATGCTTATAATTTATAGAGATTTAATGACTCTATATATCTACATATAACAAACAGTAACCATCTATGTTAATGACTGTAAATCACATTGAGAGAATCACTATGCCTTTATGTTACATTCTGAACTTCAGAAATAAGTTGAAAACATAACCACATGCTGTTCATTCTGAAAACAGCACACTAAGGACAGCTAAAAGGAAACAATCATAGCTAAAGCAATGAAGTGTAAAGGTGAAAAGAAAAAAGAAAACATAACTGACCTCTTTTCAGCTTTCTAACCTCCATGCATCATAAGCAATAAAAATGGTAAACACTTCCACATTTAAGAACAGAAAGTGCACCAATGTGTTTCACGTGTATTTGTAAAATACACACTGCTCAACAATTTCATCATACATATCAAATTGCAGCAAGGCAGTATTGGCAGAAATAAGGGAAAATTACCACATATTGAAAAAAAAATATGTAAAAGTAAAATTTATGTCTATACAATGTATAGTTTTTAAACTGTAAGCCTTTACTAGATCACTTCTTACACTAACTTACTGCTGCTTTTATCAAAATATTCCTCATCGTTATTATGACAGGAGAACACTGCAAAATGTATCTAACCAATTATGCACCTTCATTGCCCTAGTCCATAGACCTGAATATTACAGCCACAGTATATGCAAGGCAATATGGGTAGCTATTAATCAAAGAGCCGGCCTTTTGCTAGCATCATTCAGTTTTATAATCAGAAACCTTCTCATTCCTTGCTGTCAAAATGACTGCTAAAACTCCATCCAATAACCTAATAAGTAAGAATCATTCTGGTCCAGTTGTACAAACTCTAGGAACCAATCTGAAGTGTACTGAACCCAGTTTCTCTTTTCAAGGTTTCAAAGTCAGGGAATGGCTACTTCCACATCTTAAAGAAGTGACCTCTTATAACAATTTCTGGTTCCATTTAATAGAATATTTTCACAAGCAGGCTAAATTCAAATGTTTCTGCTTACCCACAACTCTCTCTCTCTCTCTCTCTCTCTCTCTCTGTTTTTAAGGTTTTTCTCCATTCAAGGTATGTAGAATCCTTCAGCCATAGAAGTAAATTCTATTATTATATATTTTGTGAAATATGTCTTCTACTTGTACTAAATGTGCACATTGTGCATGTTGTATACAATTTATGTGCAAAACTTTGTTACATGTAGATGGCCTACTGTGTAATACCACCATATGAAAAAGCATATGGAACTGGCTTTTTAGCAAAGAAAATTTTCATTTTTTTTTTCAATTTGGAGTATGATTAGTAATCTGCATTTACTATACTATACTACACTATTTATTTATTGACATTTGTTTAACAGGAAAGTCCCAATCTAAATGGAAAATAAAATGAATATAGTTTGTTAACTTTTCTTTTAATGTATGTTTGCCTAGGTATTAAGTGATAATTTAATAAGGGTGTTTTAAAAAATCTACAATTTAAACAATAATTCCAAATTAGACATAATGAAAAAAACATTGGTTAAGAACAGAAATAATCTATACGATAATGATTTAATACTTAGAAAAATGTAGCTAATTTAGAGAAATTAAAGATTAAGTTAGTATAATACAACTAGAAATTACAATATGAAATGGGAGGGGAAAAAACAGGATTATGGCATATTTAGATAGAGAGCCAGGGGAGATAAAATGAGTGTAGTAAGGAAATGAGTGAAGAAGGGAGAGTATACAATATCATACTATACTATACTACACTATACTATACTATGCTATAAACTTGGGAAGTCAGAAGATGTACATGTTTCATCTGGGGTAGAAACGTGTGTGTGTATATATATATATATATATATATATATATATATATATATATATATATATATATATATATATTTGCAACTAATAATTCAGTAAAGGATACACAAAAATGAACTGGCAATAATTATCAATAATATAACTTGGCCTTTGCCGAAATAGCATGTAACAAAGTCATTCTGTTTGACAGCTTTTTAATTAATATGCAAAATCGTTTTACTTTACTGTCAGTAGCTGATGACAATGATGATAATCATGGCTATAATGTCACAGCAGTCTCATCTAGTAAGTGACAGACATCAGATACAACAACATTGTCCATTTCTACAGAAGAAGTATTTTCCGACAAAATGTAATGCTCAGGAGATAGATAAACATCACAAGAACAGGCTTGTTGGTTTGACAATCACAACATTTCATGACTTGAACTAACCCTTACTAGCAGCTTCACAAACTTGTGACATTTTGAAATAAGAACAGACCTTCCATATATAAGTGCCTTCTGTTATATCCACAAAAGAAACACAATAAGTAACCACTGGACTATAAGTGGCAAATTAAACACATTTGAGTTTTATTTTCTAAAGACTTTATCAAAATGTTAAAGCAGTAGTAACTGAAACATAAAAATCCAAATTACCTTCCACATAATACAGTTAAAACATAAAACCAAGGAACTACTTTAAAAAATCATTTGACTGAGATCCACATACCTTATAATCTGACAGATCTGTGTTTTACAACATATTATTAGAAGCATTGAAACCTAAACTACAGTTGTCTCTTTGCCTCAACTGCCAGCTCACTTGTTTCACTTCTAGAAGGTATCACATCCCCTTTTCTCTCACTGTCATTTTCTGTCACCACATTGTCCTACAACAGCAGAGAAGCTTCCTGAAGTCTAGGCATTGCTTAATGGCATTCAGCTGTTCATACAATCTTTGGAGACAATTTAACTGTAGTTTTGCATACATTAAAATACTAACAAGTAACACATTGTGCCAAATAAACAATAAACATAGAACTGCTTTTAAAATGTTTCTTTGAACCAACTCTCCTTCCATAAATTGCAACCAAAGCATAAAGACTGCAATAAGGGAACATTCCCTTGGGCCTTTGAGAATCTTTTGTTCTAATTTTATGTCTATTGTAATTGTCCAAAAACGATTTCAAATGTATACTTCTTTTATCCACAACTCTTAGGGCATATAATTTTTTTTTATCTACAAAAATAGGTGCCTCTTCTGCCACATTAATTAACTCAGGCAAATCCCCCCACATTTTCCAATTATTGACCTCTGGTATGGCTACATGAGTGTTACAAATACCTTCAGCATGCTTCATATACAAAAAAAATATTTGCTGCTAAAACAAAAGTTTAGATGGTAAGTATTCCACCAGCCTATTGTAGAACTGCCCCTAGCTTATATATGAATGCCACTGTATAATAAATGGGCTGGACAGAAGGTAGCAGAAGCAAAAAAGATATCTTCAGAACCTTCTACCTCCTAGCCACATGGTTTAAATGGCAAAGGGAAAAAAAAGTAGATGAATGTTCTGAAACAGCCTCGGGAGGAAAAATCTTAATCTCCCTTGCACCAATTCTGCAAGATATCCAAAGATATCCGAAAAGTAAATTCTAAGTTGGATTCCTTTATGAAAGCCACCCAGAAACACAATATTGAAACAGAAAATACTTTGAGGATACATTCTGATGATCTGTAGTTATTACAGAAAGAAAAATCTGTGCTAAAGACGATCTGGAGGTTAAAATGGAGGAACTAAATAAAAAAAAAAAAAGAAAACAGATGTAAAAGACAGATCCCAAAGAAAGAATCTCCACATCATTGGGCTGCTGTAGAAAAACAAGGCAGGTGATTGCTTAACATTTGTTGAATCACAAGTTGTAAGATGGTCAGGCTTGCCGGAGGGCTTATTAAGGGTGAAGCAGGCACAAGTTCCAGTGCAATAGACTAGGGGACACCTACAAAGGTCGAGCCATATTACAACATAGCTGGAACAGTTACAGTGAAAGAGAAGATATTCAAGGGTTTGGAAGCTTCATTTCCTTTGTAAAGTTGGAAATCAGTAGGTCACCACTGATCCCCTAGGATGAGAAGTTTATTGGTAAATTATGTAAAGTAGAGTATATCATGGATGATAGCATTGGTATAACTACTAGACAGGCAAAGATGATTTATTCATTGGATGGTGTACACAGAAATGTAAGAAAACAGACAGATAGGGAATATATCCAATTGTGTTGAGGTTCAAAGTGATTTAGGCCTGTACAAATAAGGCTTAATTTATCATTAGACTAGAGAACATAAATATAATAGACCTTATTTTGTTTGCGGAGGGGGGGAGTCAGGGAGTTTATCCTGTACAAAGTGTTGACACTTTACATATATGTATTTGTTTCACTGCATATCAAACTCTTACTGGATTTTTTGTGACACAGGAGGAAAGACTGAACCAGAATCTCAGTGTTAATTTCAACAGCTGCTATTATTATTGCCATTATTAGCATGGGCAATGTTTAATCAATAGTTGAAATAAATTGTTTTGTAAATATGCTTAATGTTAATGTTTTTGAAACTGTTTTAAGCAAAGCAAAATTATTTGTGTTGAACTATTTTTTATTTTATTTATTTGATCATTTCTGCATAGTTTTGTGTATTAATACAAATTTGATGCAAGACTCGAATATCTCAAAACACGGCTTGACAATGGGATAACAGCATAACAGTGTTATAGCAGAGGCACAACAATAAGGGTTGTACACAAGTTTAAGGGAACTGTGGTGGCTGACAGGGGTGTCAGTCAAAAGTCAAATAACTGCCTATTATTTGCTACGGCTAGCACATTAAATATGCTTCTGAGGAATTTTAATGGGTTAGTTTACCCAGACAAAAGAAGAAGACTATGTCAATGCATGAACTCCTTCAAGGTGGTTACTGTTGGTCTGCCAGAGGTGCTCCTGGTTTAAAGGGAAACATAACTCATTGGTTAATGGGACTTGATACAGAGGTATATTTTGTTATCTGAAAGAGACAAGGAGAAGGGGAACTGCCTTATTGTTCAAAAGATTGCCATTTAGGGTAGTTAACTTAATAGATCTTAGTGAGAGATTTTTGGTAGTGAAATATGTTAATTTTGGCCTAGTTATTACATTTGTATATAACAGAGATATGTGAATGGCTATTTAACATCTATCAGATTAAAGCACAGACTCAAAATATATGTCATAAATGTACATTCTTTTCAGGGAAAATCAAACAGCAGAAAGCATGACATAAAGTTATATTATTTTCAGGTAAAATCAAACAGCAGAAAGCCTAGATAGAAGATGTATTATTCTACCATATCATTTTCTAATTAACAAATATGATATTCTCCAAGCAGTATTAATAACCAAATCCCATGTGGAAGCACATAGATAAGTCTAGAGGGTTTCCATTGCACTACATAAAAAAACCTTGGCTTGAAATAAAATGAAAAAACTACATAATAGAGGTCCAAACAAAGAGACAACGAAAGGGAGAAATATTCAAGAGAAACTAGGATATAGCAAAGTCAAGAAATCCCAAAAGAAAAAATATTTAATTTATTGATTTATTTGCACTTTGTTGACTGGATTAGTCCCACTAGGCCAATGGTCTCTTCAGGGGAGACTTGAAATGATATTTATACTACACACAAACCATTGCACAAAGGCTAAATGGGAAAGACTGAAACTTACAATTGGGGTCCTATGAAGAGAGACAGGTATAAGGTCTCCCAATCAAAGTGCATATGTTAATACAAAAAGGAAGAGCTGCCAGAAGCATTGCATACAAAGTGGGAATTTAATAAAGAAAGCATTAATGTTTTTTTCTTGGATTATCCTGGGTATCAAAAAGCATTGTCCACTAAGCTACACCATAAAATGGTGGGTCACACAACTGAAATGTATTCCCAAAACATGGGGTAAATGTTAAAAAAGTGGACATATTGGACTAGTTCAAAGCATATCATAAAGACGTATATGTGTCTAGTCTCTACGTAAGGTGGAATCAAAGGAGATGGACACATATAAGTTTCTTGCAGGGCCATAACTTGCCATGTCTGATGGACAAACAGGTGGAAGCCTTGACAGCTAATGCTATAGTAGAAGAACTGAGGAGGGTAGAAGCCAAACAGCCAGCTTGAAAGGCTCCATGCTGGGATGGGCTACCACTTTACTTGTGAAAATGGATAGGTGATATATATATATTTTCTTAAACTATATTTGAAGGTTTTAATGATATTGTCTCCACAGGGCATGTCCCAGGGACTTAGAAGAAAGCTATCTTGGTAATTATATATTCATGGTAAAAAAAGGAGCCTGCTGTCTCCCACAGGCCAATTTCTATTTTAAGTCATGGCTATGAATTCTTAATACAATGATAGCACATAGACATGTTAGGTTAGTACCTTCTTTGATGAATTCTGATCAGTTTTTGTTTTTGGTGGGGGGGGGCAGACCTTTGATAATCCTATCAGATGCTAGGTGCTTTGTCTAAAACATTGCACTAAACAGCCTAGAGGCCAAGAAGGCACTTGGCACAGTGGAGTGGACTTTCTATGGAAAACTTTTAAGAAAATTTAGACTAGGTAAGAAATGTGTACATTTAATTGTCTCCATATATAGAAACTTGTTGGTGAAAGAAAATATTGGTTGGGAGGGTGGCTTAATGGCTAAGGTGTTTGCCTTACAAACACAAGATCCAGGGTTTGAGTCTTACAAGGATAATTGGCTAGACTTAAAATGGCTCACAAGGGCAGTTAGCTTAGTACTAAACTATGAACCTATGAACCTATATTCAGTTTTGTCTTTCACAACCTTTTGTATTACTAGGACAATAAGACAAGGTTGCAGTCTGTCATCTATATTGTTTGCTCTATACTGTGAGCCTTTAGCTAAAATGATCAGGGAGTCAGAGTGGATAGGACACCAAATAGGAAATATTAAGCACAAAATTGCACTATATATGAATGACATGTTGTTTTCTCTAAGGAATCCATGGGACGATACTAGTACACTGTTCAATATCTTGGTGCAGTTTGGCAGGCTTTCTGGAAATAAAATACATATTGAGAAAACACATGCAATAGGTGTGAATGATGTCCAATCGCTTGATATTAAGATACAGTATTCATGTCTGTGCAGGAATTACTCTTTTAAATATTTAGGGGTCTGGATATGTCCATCCATTAACCATTCATGACCTAAAACATATAATACAACATTTGTAAATTTAAAACAGGAGGTAAAAATGGAAAATGCTAGCTCTTGACTTTGATCTAGAAACTCAAGTCATAAATTCTTTGATGTTATCCCTTTGGGTATACATTTCTAAGCTTACTTTGGCTGATTACCCCACATGTATATTAATGCATTTAAAAACTTGGTCATTGATTTTATATGGTACCAGAGTAGGTCTACAGAATGGATAGCCTAGTTATCCCAGGCCCCTTGACATATTTCCAGGCAGTTCAATGAAATTTCTTATTGATGTTGCATTCAATCCACTTGTGAAGATTGGGTAGAGATGGGTGAAGGCTGCCAGCCTAGCCAAACAGAATTTTATACATAATTCTGACATTTGTAAATATAAATGTAAAATACAGGCTTGTTTCTTAAATGAAAAAAAATACTAAAATGTTGAACTTCAAGATTGTAGCAACATTGCCATCTGCTGTAAGGAAAACTAAGTCAAGCATTTCACATCCATTCTTTGAAATTAAAATTATTTCAACACTGCCTTTGATGTTTTACAATCAGGCTCCAGTCTGGCTAGATGAAGGCTTCCTGCCTGTTGTTTTAAGGCTAAAGTTAATGACCAGAATTTACATGTGGAATGTCCTTTATTACTCTAAGTGTAAAAGAATGTAAATACAGTTTCTGTGTAGCCTGGGAACCAGGAAGGTGTAAAAGATGATGTAATGTTTAGCAGAACTGCAGTTTCAATTTAAACAGTGAGAACCAGAGATTATTGAGCATTTTTGTCTTGATATCCAACCTACAGCAATGCCTCTTCTCTTGTTCTTGTAGAAATAGCTAGGATTATAAAGATTAGATTAAGTGTTTTTCTGTTATGTCAGAACTGTACTACTGAATTATTTTACATTTCTGTGTGATCTCCGAACTCTTGAATAGCACTGTGGTGTAGTAGTTTTGTCTTGTGTTTTTAGTATTTATTATTAAATATTTTTAAACCCTTTTCAACTGTGGCTGGTTTATGTAGACATAATTTATGCTCTAGAGTACATTGCATGCTTATAAATGATCTTGTACTAAGCCCTTCCAATAGGCCTTGATTGCTTAAGTTACACTACTATTGGATAATAATATTGCACAGTAATAATTGGACACCCTTTTAAGGGCCTTTGGGTAACTGATCATTATTAGCTGGTGGTGGCAGTAATTAAAGGGGCACAGCTGGAGAATCTGTGTCAGCCTTTCCCAGGAGTGTCTGTGAAGTTGCATAAATGCTTATCTCAAAGTGTGTGTGTATGTATTTCTTATGAGAGACATTGGTGCTGATATAGCATTATTGCCTGGGGCTAGAATTATGCTCTTTATTACATATATTCTCTTGACTATCTATATTATATAGCCAATGGGATGCTTTATGGTTTCGTTGGCATCCACTTATGCTTAACGCTAATGCCTTTATGCTGTGGCCTTGTTTGTAAATTTGATGAACATGCCTTTTGATAAGCTTCTGTTCATTGATATGGGATCCATTAGCTGTGGCTGAATATCGAAGAAACATTATATGTTGATATCTATCTAGTGTCATCGGGGCCCATTGGTGATCATGCTCCTGGTCACTATAGTTTTTTGTACAAGGTGTACTTGGAGCTGTAGATTGGAGGTTTGGGCTTTTGCCCTCTCTTATGTTTTGTTTGAGTGTGACAATCCCTCTTATCGGCACATAGAGTGACGTCTTTCTTATTTACATCACTTGTGCATTGTTTGATATATATATATAATTGTCTCTACTATATTTTTGACTACTTACATTATATAGTCAATAGGATGCCTTATGGTTCCGTTGGCATTTAGTTATGTCTAATACTAATGCCCTCATGCTGTGGCTTTGCTCTTAAATTTGGTGAGCATGTTTTTTGATAAGCCCCTGTTCGTTGATATGAGATCCACTGGTAGTGACTAAATACTGAAGGAATATTATATGTTGATACCCATTTAGTATTACTGAGACCTGTTGGTGATCGTGCTCCTGATCACTACAACATTTTGAATGATGTATATTTGGAGCGTTAGATTGGAGGTTTGAGTTTCTGATATCTCCTATGCTTTGTTTGAATGTGGCAAATTCTATTTCGCCGCAAGAGTGGCGTTTTCTTATTTACATCACTTATACTTTATCTGATCTATATATGTACTGGAGGATGTTAATAAAGGCGCATTTTATGCTCTATTGATTATAATACCGTTTTTCTATTTCTATACAGAATAAGATAAAATGAAGAAACCATGGCATATATACATATTAAGAATGATATATCATGGTTCGATTTCATCGCGCTGCTATGACCCTATATAGATAAGATAGGAATTTTTTATTCTATCTTATAAATCTATGAAATGTTTGTCTTTTATTGTTTTCATCATGTTAGGTAGCAGATATTCAGATGAATAATTGCTAATGAATATATAGGATTGCTATACAAACTAGAAACTCAGAAATGCATCAAGTTCAATGGTAACTCTTCACAGCGCATGATATGCTTAAGGCTGAGTGAGACATATATTATTTTCTAATTTGTACACTATGTTTCTATATGCTGCTATTTTTTCTTAAGGTTGCTTGCTTTTTAGAATTTAATATGATTATATAATAAGAAACGTGATGATTAATAACTGCTTTTGGTTCACCTACGTCAATAAGGTTATATAGTCTAGTTTATTCAAAATAGTATGATATATATTATTTGGCTTCTGCCTTAACACATTCATATATTTTTGAAAAATGTGGACCTGATGCAATTTTTGGATGTTAAGATGTTTTTGCCTAGGTAACTACTGCTGTTTTTACATGACATGATATATTTTATCGTTTATAATACAGTTTGTTTTATGTTATATTGAATGTTTTTAGTGCATCTGTAACATTTGCCTAAAGTTTGCTGACAGAAGTAATACAATTGATGGGTGTTCCCATCGCAGCAATTATGTTTTAATTAATTGATTAATTGATAATCACTTTGTTAAATTGATGATTGGTTTTACTATATAAATGGGCGTCTCTTTTGTATAAACTATAACCTGATGAAGCGCATATGTATGCGTGAAAGCGCTTGTTTGTCTCTAAAATAAACTGCATTTTTATTTTATCGTGGTGGTTCCTGGCAGTATTTTTCACTCTACAGTGTCTGTGAAGTTGCATAAATGCTTATCTCAAAGTGTGTGTGTATGTCAGCTACTTGGGCAGGGACATGAAGCACTGGTTGGACAGAGAGAGTACTGGAGGTTAACTTGCCAGCTGGGCTGAGATCTGGACCCTATAGATGTGCCAGTGGGGAGTCTTATTGGGGACCTGGGGAGCAAGGGAGCAGCCAGCCCTGGACTGACTGTGATCTCTGTGTGCTCTTAAGGGAAATTGCACTTTGCTGTGTGTATTTGTTATCCTTTCCTCATATATGAGACGCCCCTTTGGTGTTAGTGGTGAGGATTGAGGCTCCTTGATTTTTGGACCAGGACATGTGCGTCACACCACTATGAAGCAAAATAGAAATAATTCCTACTGGCACAGCTTGAGGTCACTCATGCATAGGACATAACATGGTTTCAGTCAGCCCATGTAGGGAGGAACTAACCCACACATGTTAGCAAAGATTTCATACAGTTGGTAAGTAAAGCATTCAAAAATGAATATTTTGTGGGTTGCAAAAATTCTCTTTTACCAGTATTATATACAAATCTTGGGAGAAGAGGAGTCCTTTAAAAATTTGGTTAAGAGAAACATGACAGTGGAATATTGGGAACAACTCTGATTTGGTCAGAAATGGGTCACATGGGCCCAAGTGAGATAACAGTTTGTCTTGAAGGAAGATTTACAGTTAGAATTTTCTATGTTAATATGGTAGCAAAATATTGTATCCTTAAACTAAACAACTAAAACTTGATTTGTTAATACTGTTTGAGGAAGCGTGAGGATGTACGCTGACAATGAATAGTTTGGTCAGTGCTGCAATAAAGAGAATAAGAAAATTCATACCAAAACAGAGCTACGATGAAAGGCGAACTGATGGGAAAATGACCTGGGAATATTTGCACCTCTGAACAATGGAAGGTAATGTATGACCTTATAAGGTACTCCATAAAGAGCCAAAAGTTGCAGATTTTTACCTGGAAATGCAAACACAAACACTTTTACATCCTCAAAATTTCAACATATGTTTCCATAGTTCCAGTGGAGAAGAAAGTAGCACAATATTGGGAATGTAATCACCTGATGAATTTCAAGAGGAATTTACATACATTAATGTCTAGGATTTTAAAGAGATAGCTCACACTGCCGAATCCCTGATACTGTTAGGTTTAGACCAAGATTTAATAATCACAAAAAGGGAGAGAACAATAGTCTTTATTATTTTGTTAGCAGCTAAGAATGTTATAACCAGAAAATAGAAATATTCTAATCTCCCTGAGTTACAAACATTTATAGACAGGGTGGCAGAGGTTCAAGAAAGAGATAGCACAGATAAATGGCAAGCAGATGACATTACACCAAAAGAAATGGAGTAATAGGACAGTGTGTCTTCAAGGTTTAAGAGGGCTTGCAACATGGGTGAAAAACCTGATTGTGGTGAGAGTTACAATACACTGAGTTGGTTGCTGGGATACTAATAAAAACTGCTGCCCACTGCCAGTCGGCCATTATTACCTTGGTGCCAATTAGCATAGATAAGTGAATGTATCAATGGAAATGTTATATAAACTACTGAGATGTACCACTGGACTGCTTCTAGTTTAGTTATGGCATATGTATTTTGTTAAAGATTTCCTGTGTTTCCCATTTAAGTAAAAGGCTCAATTGTTAAAGTTGTTCAAATAAAAAAATATTCTGGTTATTACAAATGGTCTATCTACAGAATAAAGTATTCACAATATTCCACAGTAAAGGCACTTTTATAGCCCAAATAGTGTGTATTAACATCCTGAGATTAAGTATCCTTTTTGTTATAGGAATGAATTTGGAGTGGTAGTTATTGGCATCATCATTAAAAATCTTTGCTGTCTGAGAATAATTGTAGCCTCTGTCTAGAAACATACTCTTCAGAGACTCCATTTTACTGAAAAACACAAAGAGTAAATATAGATATTCTAATAGCCTTTGCTTTTAAACATTTTCTTTTGTTTGCCTAGGGGTATGGATCATAATAATAAATTAATAATAAATAAATAATCCTATTTATTAACCAGGTAGGTTAAGCACAAAGTCCCTTTTCAAGGGCAGCCCAAGAGCAATGTCTGGTTAAGTGACTTGTTAAAGGTCATGCAGTAGGCAAAGAGGGCTGCAGAAATCAAACCCTGTAGCAGAGGAAATGGAGCTCAAAACCATAATCACTGAGCCAGCTGCCATACTTCAGCATATATGTATGTGTTACTGAAGGTAAGCTTCCATCAAATACACACACATATGGTTCTACCTGACATAATCAATCCCCCACTAACACGAAACCTTATACACTGCACACACCACAATCACAACAATCAACAAACAAAACACATTCCCTGTCCAAAACCACACACACAACACAAGCACACCAAAATCCCTACAAACCCACACTAAACTCACATACACAACTATCTACAACCCTAACCCAAACCCTAACCCTAAGGTCCACTATCGCACACTCAGCTAACCCTAACTCACTTAACCTAACCCAAACACAATCACCCTAACCCTAACTCACTTAACCCCGCCACTACACAGCCTTTTCCGCATCCGGTGTTTTCATCTGGTCTTCTGAACTGTCGATCTTCTGGGCCTCACGATTTGCTTGTCAGTCTTCTGGCGTTTCGACTAACTCAGGTAGACCCATATATATATATATATATATATATATATATATATATACATACATATATATATATATATATATATATATGTATATATATAATTTCTCATAGAACAGGTACAGCATTGCCATTCACAATATCCATTTACTAATGTCAAAACATGGAATGCCTACATAGCTCTCAGCTATCCAGATTTTTACAGAATGTCCAGATTTTTGCCTTATATTTTGCTCTGTTCCTCACAAATGTTGTGGTTTTCTGGCAAATCAATGAGGACTGAATTCACTACATAATGACAGACATTTGAGTTTCAGACTTCATATACTTCAGAAAATGCTTGGTAAAATAAAATATTTTATTCTTGGAACTTTCTACGTTTATAAGTGAAATATTTAAAAATTTTCCCTATTTTTGGACCTTTGTCCCCCCATTATTGTTGGCTTTGTCCAGATTTCTTGTTCTAAGAGGTTGAGAGGTATGATATGCCAACATTTTATGGACATGCTCCAAGGATTACCTCAGAGCAGGCTTAACCAACAGCAAATGTTTTCACAGGGCACCACCCCATCCTTTTGCTAATTATATATACTAACTCTAAGATTGTACAATCCCTTGGAAAAGGAAATATTCCCCTACACAAGATGTGTTGATCTCTTGTATATATCGACAGCTTCTGTCAACCAGATGGCATTGACCAGATAGAGTTTAATGTTGTGCCAATTTGATAAGAGATTATACACTTATACAGATATAATTATGATTGAATATATACTCGTGTTGACCATCCTTGACATAAGATCATAGGGTCATGGGAATTACAAGGCAACTGACTCTGAGGCTATTGCTACTTTGACAATACTTGCCCTTAGGTCTTGCCTCCAATTTTAAGGAGGGCCAGGCCAATCATTCTAGGGGTAAATGTATAACTGCCCATCCGGTCATCCAGCTCCTGTTTAAATGTAGATAGTATGTCACACAGTTTAATTTGTAGAAATAGTTTGTTCCAAAGAAGAGGTAGGTACTGAGTAAAATATCTACCCTTCCACCTCAACTTATTTATTTGTTGGAGAAGATTTAGATCTCTGGCCCTAATGTTACTAGGGCTGTTTAATGTTTGGAGGTATAAGAGTCCTTTGACTACTGAATCCCCTATAGCCCAGTAAACATGGCACCGATCACCCATAAGGAGTAGGAAATCTTATCCAGGAATTTACTTTTATCCATTCTTATAAGTTTCATTTAGTTGATGTCATTGTGCAATTAAAACTCTAAACAAAAAAATAAATTTAACATTTTTTTATGATAAAGTTTCTGGCCCAAGCAAAACTTTAACTAGAAAATCCACATTTGACATTCCTACATCCGAGTTTGTATTATTTGAAAAATTATGCAAATGTGACGTTAAATGATTACATTTCTCAAAGCTCTGATTTTTTTACAACCTAACTGACTCACAAAGAAACTTCTTTCTGATATTTCTAGAGATAGAAATGTTTGAATCATGAAACAAGACAACGGACATGTGTGTTGTCATTTTGGATACTACAGTACATATTAGTAAACTGCAGTCATTGCTTTATCCAGATGAGTTTTATGAAATGTCATCCCTGAATGAGGTGAATATGGCAAACAGGAAAACTGATTTGTATTTAAATGATTTGCTGCTTGATAAAGTAGTTTCTCAACAGACCACTTAATGTTTATGGGTTAAATACCCCTTTTACTCCTATAATAGTTGACACTTCCAAAAGTTTCACATCCACTCCTTCAGCCAATTACAGCTGAAGGGGATACAAAAACTGAATCTTTAGCCAAATTATTTGAATTCCATTTCAAAGGGATTCTTCATTTATTCTCACATGTACTCTAAGTCAGTTATGGCACTTTTATAGAGAAAGTTAAGGCTTCTGAACCCTCTAATAACCTTTTAGTTGTTAAAGCTGATGTAAGAGACCTATTTTCTGTGGTCCCTCATGATTTAGATCTTAGCTGCTTTTGTGTTTACCTATGCTGTCAATTTTGACATCTGAAAACATTAACATCATCTGTTATTTAATGGATGTCGTTCTCAAATTATTTTTCTTTTGTCTGAAGGTGAAATATTCAGACACTTTAAGGCCTTTGCAATTAGGTACAGCCTGCACCCCAGTTTTTGCAAATCTATACATATGCCATTGAGAAATGCAACATGCCTTCAACTCAGTTTTTCAAAAAAATCTAGTTTGTTATTTGAGATGCCTGAATAACATGTTTTTGTCATGGCATGATACCGCTTTAAAGCCAGGTATATTTATGAATATTTAGATAGCACTATTGACTTTCTTAAATTTGTGTTTTCAGAGACTGAAATTTATTATCTTGATTTGAAGTTATACATTCAGGATGACCACAGGTCTAAAAAACTTTGTTTGACATTATTCAGGAACCTACATTTTTTTACTATTATCTTCACTTTTATAGTTCACATCCAAAATGATAAAAGCAAAACTTAGTTAAAGGTCAGTATATCAGACTTCGTGAATAATTTTAACTGGTGATCAATTTATGAGGGAAGGCAATGTCCTTATATATGTTGTTACATAGGGACTATATTTTAACACTAATCAATAAAGTGATGAGATTTCAGATGCTAGACATACTCAATTCAAATCAGTTTTACACAACAACTGGATTAGCTCAAAGCTCATTAATGTTAATGCAGGTAATATGAATTTCTCTAAAACCCTGGTTTTACCTTTTCTCATCTGACATTAATTTAGTCAGAAACATTGTGAATGACAACTCAGTGGTCATGAGACAATCCCATGACTTAACAACTAAGTTGGGAACAAAATCTAGCTTTGCTTTTTGAACAGGTATGATCATGATGCAGATTCTTGAGACTGTTAAACATACCCATGAGAATATTTTATATAGGGGCATGCATAAATGTCACAATTTGCTTTTACTGCTGTGGATAATTCCTTTAACATTCACAATGTGATTAAATCAATAGTTATTAATGGATACTTCAACTGTCAGGGTAAGGGAGTTGTGTATATGGCTTTTTGACTCATATAAGTAATTTTATAAGGGCTAAACTGAAAAATGTTTAAGAACAACAATTTATCAGCATTACTACAATATTCTTAAGATGGATTCTAACAATGCATTATTTAGACGCACAACAGCCTATTCTAACTACAACAGAATGTTATTTACTGTCTTAGAGAAAGTTAATCAGAACCAGAGCGGGGATGGTAGGAGAATGAACTTTGGCACAGCCAGCTTCTGTGGCAAAATAGATTTAACTCAACAAATCCACCTGTTATGAATGACCATACCAGTGTTAAGCATGTTTTGAATAAAAATTAGCAGTTATTTTATTTTTAATGTCAGAATTAATTCTAAGTATCAGCTTATTTGTTTTCTGATAGTATGCAATTTATGTAGTTATATTTAGTTACCTGGCTGGGTCTATATCACATTGTGAAACTCTTAAAAGTTCGAACATCATATGGTCGACACCATATGATTGAACTTTTAAAAAGTCTGAATGTTTCAACAGAGATCTCTGTACAGTGCGGAATGGGAAGATTTCCCTTTTCTGCACTGTAGTGCAATCTTGAGTTGTTATATTTAAAGGGGGGTGGGGAGTGCAGGGAGGCTTGCCCCCTGCTTAAACCATTCAGGTAGGTTTTTTCTTTGGTTTATTTTTTTTATTACATTTTTGAACTTTTAAAAGTTCGATCATATGGTGTCGACCATATGACGTTCGAAATTTTAAAAGTTTGATTATGTAATACAGATGCACCTGACTATATTCACATGATTGGATCACATGATTTTATATTCTTGTGTCATATTTAAGGCATGTTTGAGCAATGTGATTTTATTCTGAAGAAGCCCATGGTACTTAGTTCATAGGATGAAAGTGCTCAATCTATTAAAATTTGTGTTTCATACTGTGACTTGAATCAAGTGTTTCTTTTGTTGTTGTTTTTTCTTTTGTTAAGAGTGATGTTTAGCATAGCAAACTATCTTCCATCAACTTGGTAAGTTATGCAGAGTAGTATTGAAACTAATTTCATTAAAAAAGAGCACGATTTTGATATAACAAAAACATCAAATGCTTAGACAAAACATAACTGATAAAAATTGTTTCAGAGTCATCGGCCGGGATTCACTAATCCTCTGTGTAAGACTAACTAAGTCATACAAGGAAACTGCAGTCTAAGAGTATGATGTCAGCGCGTCATGCATATTCATGAGGGCTCATTGACTCAACTCTAAGGCTTACACGGAGCATGCATGAGGGGAGGGGGCATGTCAGACTGCCGAGCAGTCCAAATATCCACGCCCCTGCAAGTGCCTAAACTGCAAATGTCAACTGAAATGAGCAAGTCTGCTCAAATGTCCACATACCCAACACTACACTCCCCCACATTCTAAATCCCTGTACAAGTTTAAAATGTAAAGGTTTCCTTTTTTTTAATATCCCGATATAGCTGCCCATATTTGCACATGTATGCATGGGTTTGCCCATTGATTAGCTACAGGTAGCAGTGTAGACATCGAACAGGATAATAAACTATTTATATGCAAATTAAGCTACATAGCAATAGTGTAGTCGTAGAGCCCTCATACAAAGAGGAGGCATTCCAGGTTCGAGTCCCACTACTCCCCTACCTATTTTCTGTCAGAAATGTGTGCATAAATAGAATTCCTGATATTTACCTTTTGAATCTCAGTAAAATGCATTGAAATGGCCTATGTGATAGTGAACGATATTTTATATATATATATATATATATATATATATATATATATATATATATATATATATATATATAAGAAGGTGGAATGGTCATGCATACTGATAAATGCATAAGTAACGTATCTTAAGCAATGTGAAGCACTACTAAGGAAAGTTTACTAGTATTAAGCACAGTTACTTACAATTGCTCATAGCTTAGACTGCTTTAACTAGCGCAATGGCTTTGCACGGAGCTGCGCATCGCGCCAACTAGTGCAAACAAAACATGTTTGCGTGGAGCTGTGCACCGCGCTAACTAGCGCAACGTTGGGCAATGTCGGGCAACGTAGAGCAACATTGGGCAAAGTTGAGCAATGTTGGCTAAACACAGTCACACCTCCTAGCCGGTCTGGCCAGTAGTAAAATTAAAAGCAATGACAGGCCTCGAACCCAGGATACTGTGCACCATAATCACAGTACTAAACCACTAAGCCATGACAGCTTTAAATATGGATGCATTTCCAACACACTCATATATATCAATGGAAGTTTACCCATTGCTAAGCAGGTTTGCTTTCAGCTGTGATTTTTCAAAACCAGCCAATCACAAATAAGTGCAGGAAATGAGGCATATTTAAGCTCCATAGGTGGGAATAATTGCCATAACTGGTTGTAGCTCCCATCTGCAGACAGTATGGCTGGTGCTGGAGAGGGCTCTCGCTTTTGAGCACAACGGTGGGGCATTGAGGAGTCAAAAGTAATGGTTTGGCTCCTCGTCCATCATCATGATGCAAGATTCCTGCAGGGCCAGTTTCAGGGCACTGAGTACAAAACAGAAGCCTGGAACCATCTAGCACATGATCTCACCAGTGCCACAGGCGTCCCTCGGACTGGTGAGCAGGTCAGACACCACTTCTCAGACCTGAAGAGATGTAAGAAGGACTGACTGAAGCAGTGGATACAGGAGGCCCATGAAATGGAAAATGCCCCACTACTGAGTATGTAGCCATGGAATGAAGTATGTAAGAATTGCTATTCTAGTCGATGTTATGGATGGGTATGTCTCAATATCCCTTCATTTACTTCACAGCTGCAGGTGTCCGTGCTGTGAATCAGCAACCCTATGCAGATAGGCTGCTAAGGCTGCACCACCAGGCAGGTTAGTAATTATTCTGCATGTGTTGTCATATAAAAGAAGACTGTTGTAACCCATTAATAAAGGTATAGTGAGTGTTGAATAACTTCTCTGCATGTACTGTTATATAAAATAAGTGAGACAGCGTGAAAAGATGTTGTAACCCATTAATAAAGGTATAATATGTCTTGAATAAAAGACCTCTGCATGCACTGATATATCAAATAAATGAGAGAGCCACTAGAAAAGTGTGTATTGTAATTAATAAAGGTATAATTCCTGGAGTGTGTCCGTGTCACTTTCTTCAATATGTTGCTGTACCCTTGCATTATAGAAATAGTACTGTTGTATTAAGCGCAGTCAACCCACACATGTGTAGGCCCATATAAAGTGGATGAAGGGAGTGCCAGTAGCTGTTAAGCATATATACAGCCCTCAACTGTCGGTTCATGGCCGGCATGTACAGATTAATCTGGCACATGAGTAGCTTGTTATTGTGCTTCCCAGAAATGTCAGTGTGCTGCTAGAAATGTAGGGGGCTGTCAACATATACCTGATAATGTCACCTGAACACATCCAGATAAGTAGATATATAAATATAAATGAAATATATAAATATGTAGCAGTAACATATGCATCCAGGACAGTTTGTATGTCAGATACAGATCAGGTATATCAAGAACTAGCAAAACCCATTTCACAATTTAATGGACAATGCCTAGTGTAATAATACATGTAGGGGATATATAACTGCAGTCAATAGGAATGTAGTGTAAACTATAAGTATATATAAGTTGTTAATGGAGGTATCTTTTGACACTCTACTGCATGTGCATAAACAATGCAATTCCACACCTCAGTGGGTATGTCTAATCTCATAACATTTGTTGGGACACATGTCCTATTGGTTTATAAATATCTGCATTTACTTTGATGCATGTGCCCTGTTCACATCCCAAAATCTTGGTGGCCTGTTGCCACCAATCAATCCTGCATGCTGTTGTAATGTCCACTGTTGTTCTATATATGCATGTGTTATACTTGCTGCTCAACTGTTGGAACTCTGGTGTGTTGGGTTAATGGGAATACTACTGTATGCTGTTACAACTAAATTGGAATGCTGTCAGCTATTACTAACCCATATTGTCATTAAATCCTCCTAAACATAGAATGTATGGGAAGGCCAGTCCCAGCGGACCCACCTGTCCCACCTCAGCTGGAGATGGCACCTGGCACCAGCAGGTCCAGTGCCCAGCCCGGGACCTCCTCCTCCATTGGTCCTGTGCCACCTTCAGGTGGAAGCACTGCAGGGGATGGGGCTCATCCCCCCGTGCAAACATGGCCGGAGGAGGGCCACCTATCACCCTCCAAATGGTCCAGGCTGTGGTGCATAGGGAGATTGAGCATTCAGTCACTGATCCTCTAGGCCAGCTCGAGGCAAGAGTGGCGTGACTCATGGGTGAGCCTACCCCTCCTACGCAGCCCCCAGCACAGCCACCCTCCGGGCTGTGAAGGTGCAGTGGTGACTGCCCATGGGTGGGGATCTCAGTTCCACTGTTGCTATCTGTGGGCTCATGGGCTTGCGATTTCCAAACACCCTTCCCCGTCAAAGGTGTTCACCCACCCCATGTGTCATATTCTGCCCCTGTATGCATCTTGTTTGTCTTGTCTGTTTACCTCACCAACCTACCTCCCAAAATATACCTACATCCCCTACCCCACATTCCACTCTCACCTGAAAAAAAAATGGGCAATCTTCTCCCACAAAAAAATTATGACCCATACATAGCTGCCCATTTTGCACACATGTCCGCTGGACACATAAACTGAAATTTAATTGTCAGTACAACATACTTCATTGTCCTCAGCCCTCTCTCAGGGGTGGAAGGTTTCAAATTTCATTCCAAATTGCTAGTATATGCACAGCTGTTGCTGTTAAAGAAATGGGCAGCTATGGACCTTCCATACACCCGTCCTGCACATCCCAAGCTGTATTCCCTACTGACTTTGCCTCTTTGTACCCCTTTTTCACCACTTTCCTATCTCCCCATTTTCTTTTCTTTCAAAGAAATGAGCGCGGGGGTTAGCGGGAGTAAGCACTTTTAAGCAGTAGTTAGTGGGTCTGTGCAAGTGTGTGCCTGTGTGCGCTTGTGTGCGCTTAGCTAAGCATTGTGCAAACCCACGCAAACCCACTTACAGCTGCTTAAAAGTGCCTTAGTCACTCTGTATGTCAGGGCCCTTGTTCTGCTCAACAGCAAAATAAAATACCTCTGTCAGTCTCGAACCCCGGACCTTGTACAAACTAGACTGTATGAAGTACCACTGAGCCATGGTAAGCATACAACAAATTGGTGCTGAAATCAATATATCATGCATCAGAATGAGTGAATGTAAAGGACAAATAGGAATTCCATAACACAAATCCTGTTCTGTGGATCCTTACCAGCAGTTCTTGTGGAATTGCATTACATGACTGTGAAAAGAGAACCAGCCATTCTAGCAGGAAATAATGTTACAGCAGCACTTTACAACCCCTACACAGTATCATAGTAGGACAAACACTAGCATATCTGATTAGGGCAGAGGCCATGCTTCATAACTGTGACTAAATTTCAGGCATGTCCCTGATTTTGAGACAGGTTTTAGCTGTGTCCCTCTGAATCCCTTTGAAAGCTACTAACGTTAGGCAGAAAGGTGGTGAATTACACTTAATGACTAATGACAATAAGTAAGAGTTGGACACCGTTTGTACTTCAGGAAATGTGTATTAATCCATATGCTCTGGTTCTCTCAAAGTCTCAACTTAATGTCTCTAATATTGTAAAGGTGTACCTCACTTCTACCTACTTTTCCCTGAGTCTGAGGCCTGGCAGAGGCAGAAACACACAGGCATATCAGATATTCTGCTGTTACACACTGTGCAAATAGCTTTGGAAGGAGTTCCAGAAGCATACCCTTATGTAGGAGTACAACAGTGAAATACCAAGGGATGTAGCCATGTACTGGTAGCAACCAACTGTGACAATGCCATTGTTCCAGTGCTGAAAAGACCGGTGTGGTGCACAGACAAAGAATAACAGGCTAACCTCTGGCTACCATTTGGATAGGTCCACAGTTGGGAGCTATGCAGACAGACTACTTGCCTTGGTAAACTAACAGGTACACAGCAACCCTTTAGGTCCAGCAAGATAAAGTTCACACATTAATACATAATTCTCTCTGTCCTTCTGCACCCCTACCCAAATGTACAATAAACCTGTGTGTTCATGGTCTACCAATGATGTAGGTAGGCATACTCAATACTGAAATTTGTCCAGTTTTCTTGAGCAGCCTGTGCTAATGTCAGCACTAAAAAAGCAGAAACTGTTCAAAAGTGGGTAAATTAATATTCACAGTATAGCAGTTCACAAACAGTTCATGTGCCAAATGAATACATCTCAATAACTACATTTGTATGGCAGTTAATTGTATAAGTAGAAAAGAAACTACATACAACCATGTATCTTGCATTAGTGTTTGTAGGGGTGAGTACACTTCTACACTGACAACTGTGTAGTGGAAGTGGCAACATTCAGGGCTGAGTGCAACATTTAAATCACTGGCTACACCCCTAGCTTCACATATAAGAAGTATACCAACCTTCTGACTTACACAACGGTGTCCACAGCAAACAAGAATGGCCCCCACTTTGGAAAGCTGAAAGGGCTATGCCTACCTGACATAGCAATTTATAGCATTGGGTTGCTATGACCGTGAGTACTGCAATTACCACACAGCAGGCTGCATGCAATTACCAAATGGTGGCCACCAATTGGTGCAGAGGCCATCACATGCACATGTGCATTTACCTATAAAAGCAGGCTGTACTTGCTGGCCACACATGCAATCATCCCATTGCAGATGCTGAGAGAGAGAGAGAGAGAGAGACAGAGACAGAGACAGAGACAGAGAGAGATGCACACCCCCACCCACACCAGTGGAAAAAAAAAAAACAATAAAAATCTAAAATAAAGCCAAAGATACAGCAAAGTGAAAACTACAAACACATACAAAGGAAAGGTATATAACATATGTATTTACTGGCATGTAGTAGATGTATTTGAAGACTACTCTACATAATTTGAAACATCAATATGTGGCAGCAGTACGTATCTATGCACAGATGCCCTGCATAACTACTGCCATGGACAAATCAGTGTGTAGCTGTGTGCAGTGGGACATAACTGTGATATATGTAGCTCAGCATTAAATGTCAAACATCTGAACCATGTCATCTGTGTTCTGTACAGTAGTGTGGACAATGGCTGTTTGCTGGTATATGACATGTGGTGGTTAAACGCTGTGGGTGTGATTTGTTAGGTTTGTAGTGTCGCAGCCAGTGAGGCCTGCTAAAGCCACATGGGCTGAGAACACCTTCAATGCATTTTGCACAAGACTGTGCAATATCATTACATAACTGTATACCTCACATACTTTGGGCAATTGATATTCCCACCATGAAAGGTGGACTGTATATGTGCCTATATGTATATCTATATGTATATATATATATATATATATATATATATATATATATATATATATATATATATATATATATATATATATATATATATATATATATATATATATATATATATATATATATATATATATATGTGTATATAGAGGCAGGGAGAGACAGAGTCACATTTACTGCGACAGATGCCTGGTGACAAAGCCTCAAGCTTAATGTCTGAAATTCATTCGCATCCCTTTTGCTAAAAACTCTGTACCCATGAACTACCACATAGGTGGTAGTCAACTTAACACTGACAGTGTGATAAGAGACCATGGGACACAGGTGGACAGTAGTCTCACCCTTGATAATCACAGTGCCACACTAGGCATGTAATCTGTCTACATGGCACACCTCATCACAAAAGCTGTGTCATCCAGGGAAAAAGATGTTAGTGTTCCCCTCTACTCATCACTCCCAAAACCCATTATAGAGTACAATGCCCCTTCTGGTATATACCTCACAAGACATCTACAGCAACTGGAAAGGCCACAGACATATCTCACAAAGAGTAATACTGTCCTCAAACAGGTGCCCTATGCATACCATCTCACCAAACCACAGCTACACTGTGTTGCATACCGGCAACCCAGAGGTGACCCCTGCCTAACATACAAAGCTATGTCAATCCCAGAGCTGTTGGACATGCTTCACGTGAACAGATCACTATCCCTATGAGCTACACGCTCTAGGGACCTAAACCTTGTCACCACAATAGACAGAACATGCTGGAGGGATAGATTCCTATCTCATAGACATCCCATACTGTGGAACAAACTACCTAGCAATAGCAAACAAAGCTCCTCAGTAGCACTTGTCATGGATAGTCTTGATGATTGGATGGGAGATAGGAATTACACCTCGGAAATCACCTCTGTGGCTCTGCTTGACAGGGACACATGGAACTAAATTACTTGGGTGTCAAAGGCCAGGGTACCATCTGGCTAGGCTTCTATAGGCCCTAGGGCCAATAGCCTATAACCTACTTATGAACCAATACACATCCACATGTACTTGTTGTGATAATTGCTATGTGAGGTTGACTGAGTGTGATGGTGTATGTGCTGGTGAATGTGTCTCAGTTGTGTATATGTGGGATAGCTTAGTGGGAAATTGTTTCTGTCATGGTATTATGTGTCCTAGCTCTGATCCCAGCAGAAGATGTGTATGCTATTGCTAGCCAGAAAAAGCAGTATGGCATACAGTCTGATGTAGTCCCTTTGTGTTAACTGGGGTGTGCCAATGGAGGATAAAGCAGTACATGTATGCTTATTGATTGGTACTGCTGGTGAATCAAACCCCTGTATGAACTGTAGTACTACCTGAAGCTGTAGGCCTAAACAGCACAGTATGGTGTATGTCCACATTGCTTGGAAACACTGTTTTGTGTGTTCCCTGTAGTCCTCACAGATTACATACCTCAGGTATAAGGGTTTGTAAGTACTGACACACAGTACTGTATGGTACACACATAAAGCTCATATGGGTTGCCATACCTCTGTGTCCTGTATGTATGTCTGATATGTGTGTGGGTATGCCTGTAACATGCCCTCGGTCATATGTGTGTTACAGGATATAAGTGAGTATCTAGCAACATGTATAGTCTAGTACAGCAGTATGCCTCCTATATTCACGAATGTGCACATATTGTAAGTAGGGGTTTTCCATCAACAACTAGTGTGGTATACTGGTAATACTGTAACTGGACTTTACAATCATTGCAATGGATTACATATTTCATTATGCATTAGCTGGATATATACCTACTGTGGCTAGGTGGTGCATTGTGTCACATACAGTGTGCCATGTATTGTTGCATAGTCTTACATAGTGTTTTTTCTTTGTTGCTGTGCAGGAAATGTTTTATTATATAGAGTGTGTCAGGCAGTTGTGGGTTGAGCACTGATATGTGGTATTGAAAGTGTGTATCCTCTGACAGACAATAGTTTGCTATTTATGGCAGTTCAGTGATATCTGTACTGTAGAATGTTAAGTGTGCCACATGACTTGCTCACACATATTGTTTTCTTGTCTTCCAGGGCCATGTCCCACCATCGCAATCCTGCCTACAGCCATGCAGAGGATGAGATACTAACCAACTGTCTCATCGAACAGTACACCCTGCTATTTTCAAGAACCAGCCAGGACCAGCATGAGTGGACTGTGCTGTGGCAAGATGTTGTCCGTAGGATAAATGACATAGGCATGCATAACCGGACTTATGAGCAGGTACAACATCACTGCAGTGATTTACTTAGACATGTCTGGCAGCGTGCGTCTGATGTCCACAGGCAACAGCTTGCCACAGGTGGTGGGGTTGCCACCTATCCCCCCCTCACCAGAGTGGAGGAGCTGCTCCTGAGCCTGGGGGCTCCTGGCCAACAACAACAGCACACATGCATCAACATGGAAGCTGGAGCCCCCCAGCAAGTTCACATGGAGCGTGCAGGTAAGATGGCATATCTGTAGACTACTGTTACCTCTATTGTTAGATCATGCATATGTGAGATGTGTACTGTGTAGTTAGAAGATGTGGAGCCTGGTGTTCAATACTAATAATTTGGAACATGATGTGTAGGCCTGTGACTGTCAACCATTGTGCTTCTGTAAGATTGCAAAGCCACATTAGCAATGCCACAGTTGTTGCCACTGACAAACTGTTTCATATCCTTGTAGGTCCCTCTGGTGTGACAGCAAGGCAGCAGACCCATGCTGGTGAGTGTGTTCTATGTTTAATATTGCTAATAAAATGTGCATGTCATAGGTGAGGTGTAGGCCATGTACACATGTAGCACACCTACGCATAATGCATGCTGTGCATGTTTGCTGTGAGACTATGCACATCTCAGTAACGTGAGTGGCTGCCTCAAACACATGCAATACACAGAGCATCCCAAACAATTGTGGTTACACTATAGTGGACATTGGATAAGCAGTCGATACACATGCACACGACATACACAACTCCGTCATACGCAGTACATGTATGCTACACATGGTGTATTCAGACACATGCTGTAAGGTCACACTCCAGTATCCCAAATGTCATCCACACAGCACACATAATATACCTGAGGGGGTAGAGGCCTATCATGGGGCAGTGCGACACTCTCCAACAAGCAACACATTCATGTTAGGCAATGCTCCCTATTGGGCACCTTACAAACCCATTTAACAACTGACTGTGAAATGGTGAATGGAGCCATGGTACTGCAGTTCAGGTACAGCATGATAGGTGCCAGTTTGGCACACATAAGTAGCCGTGAGTGACCACATGATGCTGCATGATGATGGCTCATGATACAACACGCCATCCAGTTACAGTAACACCAGTACTACACATAGCATTAACTGCTATCCACCTCAATGTTGTGTGTGTGCAAACATATGCACCGATGCACAATATGCATAGCAATCACCATTTGTACAAAGTGACACATATATGTCTTGTCATGGTATTTAGTGTATAGGTCACATGACACACACTGTGTATGTGTGATGTTTAATGTTGCAGTTGTGTTGTAGTATGCCATGTCATGGCTGGCACTGGCATGTCCACAATATGTCCTACACTCACGATAACCACTGTACAATGGCTATGTTGAGCAATGGTATTCCATCAGGTATACATGCACCACTCATCCTGTGTGTATACATAGCATGCATGTGCTAAACCTGTATCCACAATCATCTGCTAAAGACACAGATGCTCTAATTAGAAACGGATATCTATGTGACACACAGATACACATTCTGCCATGGTATGTATACCTGTGAGTGATGGTGCACAGGACATTGCAGAGCTTTTAATACTTGCACAACAATGTTGTGTCCATGTACACATTGCATTCCAGGGTGACTACAATCACTGAACAACAACACACATGCATCAAAGCCATGCATACTGTTATTAACAAGGATTGTCTACAGTCTCACTGCATGCTGTTGAGCAACACACATCCTGCATGCTGACACGTGTGATATGACTGTTTGTCTTGTGATACTGTGCCCCACCATCAACCACTACTGGGTATGTTCTGGATTGCTGGTGTTGTGTGTATGTGTGTGTCTCTGCTTTAGTGAGGACTGTATTTGTGTGCATGTGTTCATGTGTGCATGTGTGCATGTGTGCATGTGTGCATTTGTTCATGTGTTCTGACATCATGTACACATCGTAAAGTGTGTTTCCTGTCTTCCTCTCCCAGGTGCTGTGGTTGGGCTGGTTCACTGCAGCAGGAAAGCTGATGTCAGTGGCTCAGATAGTGATAATGATGATAGGTGTGTTGAGGCACAGGCATGTTTGCCAGGGTCTGTCGTTGGGCCACCAATCGACAGTACATAGCTGCCCACCCCATCCATGCACACAGTCATACTGCCAATACATCCCTCATCACCAATGCCCATAGCTGAGAGACAGTTTACAGTCAGCAATGGCCAGAACAGTGTGGAACCTATGGCACATGCATCCAGACACAGCAGCCATACCCAGAGGTCTGGAACGGTACCACATAGGCAGATGTCCAGGGGTTCTCGTCAGAGCACTGCTGGTCATCATGCCCCTGGCAGATGTGCCACAGGTCTTACAACCTTACGCATGTTCCAGGCTGTTATGGAGGCACTGGCACGTATGGAACGGTACACCACACAGGGACTAAGAGCACAGAGGGCACATAACAGCGCTTTAACTGACAGTATCCATGACCTAGCAGGTGCCATCCATAATTACACTGAGGTCATGGATAGACATTGGGGTGAGACATTAGATGTCCTCCACAATGTCATGTCCATGTGTCAGGACAGTGCGGGACAGGTGAGACGTCAACGTGGACGTATGCCAGCAACATCAGCAGCTGGAAGTTGCCGCGGATGTCCCTCAAGTCACAGCCACTCCCGTAGTGCCAGTACCAGCCCCAGCAATGTTGGGGGTGGGCTATCCATAGACCATCCTAGAAGACCACGTGCACTTGGCTCTGGACAGTCCCATCAGGGACCTGGGTCCAGTGTACATCCATCTACCTCTGTGGATAGTACCCAGTCTGGCTTAGTGCCTGATAGTGTCAGTAGCACCCCTGCCAGGCACAGGTACCAAATCCATGGCCAGAGATGGTGATCTGTAAAGCCTGGCAGGTGCAGTCTGTGGCTGTCCTACAAATACCTATATATGGCAGCCACGTGGTGGAACTGTGTGCATGCAGACACACACACACATGAACCAGACACCTAGGGCTAACACATACCTGCACACATTACATCAACATTGGCCCATAGCAGTACTCTTGCCCTTCACACACACACACACACACACACACACACACACACACACACACACACACACACACATACACACACACACATACATGGTGATTGGATGGCTCACTGTAGGCCTCTGGCAAACCAACAACACACCCTGTGCATATGATGAAACCTGTGCCAGCTCCTGTCATCTGTAACATTGATGCAGGAACAGGCTACCATAGTGCTGATGCACAGGATGACTTTATTGCAGTATAGCAATGTTACCATGTTGTCAGCAGTAGAGTGTAATGATATGCTTGAAGGTGCAACTGAGCAGGCATGATGCATTAAAGCTGTGATTGTCATTGTAATATTGTTTACACCACTTGGCTGATGTGTGTAGTATTGGCAGCATGTGTTAGAGAGTGGACAGTATGTGTGGGACGTGTGTAGCACAGATTTGCAGGTGTACATTTGTGAACATGGTGGAGGTGCACTGTCTGCATGTACATGCATAGTGGACACATGGGCAGGGTGACATGCCCTGTATTACACAGTAACACTCCATAGTTTCTATTGGTGGCCAGTATGCATTGTACTACACACATTTTGGAACCTGACTACACATGTGTGTATGACATGGTTTGACACTGTGCTGTGGGTGATACTGTTACTATCTGTCATTGTTTTGCATTCTGGTAGTATACATAACTTCAACAGCCTGACCATAATCAATCATTAGATGATTTCTTGGTAACTGACACACAGATGTAGGACACACAGCAACAAGATGTAGGACACACAGCAACATTTGGATCCTTCAGGTACTATACTATGCCAGTAACCAGTGGTATTCACCTGCACCCATTACTGAGACCACTCCTATTTAGCATATAGATCTCTTAGGTACAAGCAATCACAGTAGGGATATGTCCATCCACATCTGGTAATGCATACTGTGGCCTATAATGCATTCTCCAGATGACACACACATCCTCCACAAGGGTATCATACAGACAGATACCTGTTGTCAAACCCATGCTGTAAAACTATAAGCCAAACTATGCATAGTCATCCACCTTTACGGAACATAGTATCCCCACAGTACCACATAGGTAGTAGCCACCAACATGAAGGACAGGTACCGATGTGTACATGCAACCAAGTGGTACATCATCTCTCCTTTGATAATCACATTTCCAAAGGTATGTTTAAATCCCTTGCTGGATCACATAAGCAATAAGGGGTCTGCATGCATATCCACAAAGGTTATTGTACACTTATAATGAATAGCCATCATTGATAGACCCTGCTGCATTTGAACAGATCTGACATATACCTCGGCCATAAACTCTCACTCACACAATTCTATAGAAACCATAATGAGTGTGTGTGACACAGTTGACCTAAGCCAGGGATCACTGCAGTGGCTGGCCTTGTCACAAGCATACAGATGTGACCTAAGGTCTGGAAAGCAGCAGCACACTCTTGAAAAGATGACAGATGTGTTCTTGGAGAAAGCAGGGTTCCCACACATGCAATCGTTGAGGTCACATGTACGTATATGTATTTGTCACACAGCTACCTCACATGTGCAATGCACATACTGGTGTCATACAGTAGTAAAAGCAAAACCCACAACCCGTTGTCTAACAGTGTCACACACATAAAGTACACACACATACTCACCAAGTGCAGGATTCAACCCCCTACCTAACTACTTCATGATTTTATTTTTTTTATTTATTTTTTATTTTATTTTACATTTGTTGACTGGGCTAGTCCAACTGGATATATGTCCATTTTCAGTAGAGGCCCGGGGAGAAAAGCTCCAATGGTTATTATAAGTTTAAACAGCAATAGGCAATGCAATACAATAGGCAAAACAGAGTTAGTTAATATATGTAATATACAAATATGATAGGAGCAAAAACAAAACAAAAATAATAAAATGTCTTAAAAAATGAAATAAAAAGTTTTTTTTTTTTTTACAATGGTCATACAGTATATATGAGATAACATTTATCTACATAGAGGTTAGGTAAAGGGATAGCTATCAAGGATATAGGGAGAAGAGAATGAAAGTAATTATGGTAGAAGAAAAGAGAGAGAGGAGAAGGAATGTTAATCTGGGTTGGTACAGGAGCAAAGCCAGTGATTATTGAGATGCATTTTCAGTTGTCTTTTAAAAAGTGGTAGTGCGGACAAAGATGAGATATCAGAGGGTAGTTTGTTCCACATTTTTCCAACAGAGTTGGAAAAGAGGCAGTCACCTGCAGAGTTATTTGGTTTGGGAGTATAAATCAGTAGTTTGTTTGAAGAACGTAGGTGTTTCATGTTATTGTATGGTGAAATGAGGTTAGAGAGTATTGGTATTTTAGTTGGTTGATATAGAATTTTGTGAGCTATTAAGAGCTGTTGAAGTATTAATTTGTTGGGAAGTTCAAGCCAACCTAGTTGTCTTAGGTTCAGGCAGTGGTGAGTTCTAAACTGGGATCCTGTAGCAAATCTGGCAATATTATAGTAAGATGTAGCACGTTTCTTGAGGTTGTTTTTGGAGAGATTAGTGTAAATGGGGGAAGCATATAGATGAGTAGAGATAAGATGAGATCTGGCTAAGGTGGTTCTTGCTTCAGGTGTAAGGAAGGGTTTAATTCTGTAAAGGGATCCAATTTTTTTGTTAACTAATTTTATTGTGTTGTTGATGTGAGAGTCAAAGCTTAGATTATTGTCAACGGTTATTCCTAGTAATTTTGTAGTTGAGTCTGGAGAAATGACAGTGCAATCAGTGGAAGTGAGAGTGAAGTTAAGTGGGGTAGTTTTACGGGTAGGTGAGAACAGTAACAGTTTGGTTTTCTTGGGGTTGAGGAGAAGACAACGGTCTGAGAACCATTGTTCAACAGTGGTAAAAGCTTTTTGTGTAAGAGACTGGAGTTCAATTTGAGAGGTAGCAGTGCAGATTATAGTAGAATCATCTGCATATTGTATGCAGGTAGTGTTAGGGATAGCTGATTGGAGGTCATTAATAAACATAGAAAATAGAAGGGGGGCTAGGATAGAGCCTTGAGGTACACCTAAAGAGATAGGAAGGAGATTAGATAGTGAATTTTTCCAGAGTACTGCCTGCTGACGTTTTTCTAGGTAAGATGTAAACCAAGTTAAGGAAGGGGTATCAAGTGAGAGAGATTTTAGTATGTGCAGAAGAAGTTTATGATTGACCATGTCGAAAGCTTTAGATAAGTCAATGAAGACTGAAGATGATAGACAATTGTTGTTGCGGTTGTAGTTGATGGAGTTGGTAAAGGAGAGTAAAGCAGTGGTAGTACTGTGGGAAGGTCTGAATCCATGCTGACAGTTAGCAAGTAGGTTGTTATGGAGAAGGTGGTTAAGCAGTTGTTTATGGATACATTTTTCCATAATTTTAGCTAGAGGTGATAGAAGTGCTATGGGGCGAAAGTTTGAGAAGTCATTAGAGTTCCCCCCTTTGTGTAGTGGGATGATGTGAGATATCTTCCAGATAGAAGGGAAAATTCCTTCATTTATAGATCTATTTATCAGAATAGAAATGAGATAGGCAGTGGCTTTGGCTCCTATTTGCAAGAATTCTTCAGGAAGTTTGTCTGCAGAGGGGGTGGTAGGTTTTAGTTTTTGGAGCAGTGATGAGACAAAGGAGGTAGATACAGGTTGTAAGTGAAGGGAAGGAGGAGTATTACCAGTAGGTAAGAGTAGCTTAGAGGTGTCAGGGGATAGGTGACTAGCAAGAGTTTGGATAGTATTAGTGAAGAAAGAATTAAAGTCAGTGGCTATTTGTGTGAGATTGTCTGGGTTAGAGTCCTGAGGGTTCGGTGTGATAGACTGACCTGGGGATAAAAGATTATTAATACTGGCCCAGAATTTTTTAGGTTCATTTTTGGAGGTTTGTTGTAATTGAAGGTAATAGTTTTTTTGTCTGTCAGGATGACTTTTTTGTACTGTTTCTAAGCTCTTTGAAGTATTGGTGGTCAGTTAGATTCTTTGTGGTATGCCATTTAGCCCAAGATTTGTTTCTGAGAATGATTTTTTGCCTAGTATTGTTGGTCAGCCAGGGAGCTACTTTAGCTTTGGTTCTAATAGTATGACTAGGGGCATGGTGATCAAGGATAGATAAGAATGTGGAACTGAAGTATTCTACTGCTTCATTAAGTGGGAGATATTTTAGTGGGGACCAATTACATAGTCTTAACTCAGTTTGAAAATGTTCAACGTTAAATTGCTTTTTTGAGCGTAGTGTTCTGTAGGTAGTAGGTAAAATTAGGTTGGTTTTATGTCTAATGACATATATGTTAGTGAGTGGTCGCTTAGGTCATCTGGTAGGGTACCTGATTGGTAGGTTTGTTGGGGAGTATTAGTAAGGATCCAGTCTAAGATGGTTTCATTATTGTTGGTTTTATTAGTTCTAGTAGGACTATTAAAGAGTTGTATGAAGCCATATAGGTTTATATGGGAGGTGGGGTTTGTATTGTTACAGGAATACCAATCAATGTTGAAGTCACCTAGGACTAATGTTTCTTGAGGGAGGTTGGTGGAAAGTGAATTAAGGATACATTCAAGAGTGTTAATGTTATTTCCTGGAGGGAGATATGCACAAATGATATTTATGGCTTTACTAGTGTTGACTTGATACTACAGGAGTACGATTTTACATGACGCGCTATACACATTACTGCAAGTTCTTTTTTCCACAGGTATATTTGTAGGATGGTGGCATCATCAGACCTGACAAAGATTAGTATACCACTTTTAAGGTGTTTGAGTACTCTCCAAAAAATTTGCTCCTCTCCAAGGAGATCACACACAAACAGACACACACACTTGTCAAGTGCAGGATTCAAACCCCTATCTAACTGGTTTATGATACTACAGGAGTACGCATTAACATGACGTGCTATACACATTACTGTGAGTTCTCTTTTCCACAGGTATATTTGTAGGATGGTGACATCATCAGACTAGACAAAGTGGGTTACATTAGGTGACATTGGGTGGGCTACATAGAAGAAATGTCTAAACACTTTGGCCATGTGATCATCACAGGACAGTTTACTATCTAACTGTGTCCCCAGGGTCTTCATGACTTTCTCCATACATACTGGAGTACCACATGTGTGGTCATTTGTTTGCACTTTGTTTTAGCCAAAGGGGATGACTATGCATTCTTTGGCATTCTTCTTGGGGCATTGTTTTCACACCAGGTATCTGTCTCTGTAAGCCCCTTCTAGAGGATGTGTGTGTCAGCCATAGAGTCGATTATGGACCACAGTTAGCAGTCATCTGCAAACCTGTTCAGCCATACTCCTCCCATGCTTGCCTGGACCTCTGAGCAGTGTCTACTGAACAGGTGGGGTCCCAGGGCCAAGACCTGTGGGATGTCATTTGTGACTGTCTTAGAATCAGACATGGCACCCGCAACTCTGAACATGTGTGTTTGATCTGTGAGCCACTTGGCCACACATCCTGTGACATAGCTGTTGATGTTCAGGCTGGTAAGCATGTCCATGATGATAGAGTGGGGAATGGTGTACACTCTCCTTATTGAGGTCCAGGTGGGCTGTGTGGACTACATTCACCTCCATCTATGTTTGAAGTAAGTCAACTATGTTTAGGAGGCAGGATCTGCCTTTGACAAGGCGAGGCTGTGTAGAGTCCAGTGTCTGGAGGTACCCAATGTCACTGTTTATGGGTTCCATGATAATTTTCTCAATAGCTTTGTAGACCAGGCTGAGTAGACATATAGGGCAATGGTTTCCAGGTTCTGTTGTGGCACCCCCTTTGTGGGGCTGGATGACTGTTAGTGTATGCCATTCTTTGGGTACATACCCTGTGGTATGATTGAGTCTGGGCAGTGAATGTAGATGAGGGTGTAGTTCCTTTTGGGCCTAGTGTAAGACGCAGCCTGGGACACCATCCAGTCCCATTGATGCTGTGTTCTTGGCTTTGGAGAGGGCTATCTTTACCTGCATGTCCATGATGTCTGGGGCTCTGCATCCTTCTGTGATGGACACAGGCCTTTTTGGGGGTGATGGGGGGAAGTTTTCACTGAACTTGTCCCCCAGGATGTGGGTAATGAAAGTTGGTTCAGTGTATTCCTTGCCATTTGTCAGTAGCTGAACAGCATATTTGGAAGTTGACACCTACATGTCTGGTATAGCTACTTCAGGCTTTGTGGTTGTCATTCTTACAGTCCTTGGCAATTTATCTTTTGAAAGTGTCCTTGAATTATTTTATGAGCGATCATTGCTTCTTCCTAATAATGATCAGTGATGCCTTTCCATTAGTGAAGTTGGCTCTATCAGGTGTTTGTTTCCTCCTTCTGTTGTCTAGCTTATTTATGGGCAACGACCACCAGATTGTTTTCTTATTTTTGGAGGAGTGCATCTTGGTTTTATTTGTGATGTCTCGATCCATGCATCCCTGTAGATGCTCACAGGATTCACTTGTAACTGATTCGGCAGATTGTATACCATTATCCTACAGCAAGAGGTCTTTGGAACTTTCCACTTTTGTCTTGGGATGTGTGCAGTTTGCTTTTGAAAATGTCTTCACGGTGGTTTCATTGACTGGGTGGGGTGGTGGGATGTGGATGTCCAGTGTGATTACTTTATGATCTGATATTACCAGCGAGGGTTTTATCTCTGTTATGGAACACTGGTACCCCATGTTGATGATGATCATGTCCAGTATGGTGTCACCTCTAGTGGGCATGGTGACCAGCTGTTCCAGGGTGCTAGAGCTTTTAAATTCTAGGAAACATTGGGCAAAGGACGTTGTACACATTTAATTCTCCCACTCAAGGTTTGGGTAGTTGTAATCACCTCATATAATGGTGTTTGATAGGACCTTTATATTTTCCACTGTTCTCAGGAATACTGAGTGAGATTCCTGTGACAAGGTAGGTGATCTGTAGCAGGCTGCAATCTGATGAGCAGCTATGGCCAAATGTTAGTTGCACTTGCATGGTCTCCAAGGCCTCATGCTGTGCCACTAACTTGAAGGTGTGGGTATCCATAAGGTAAATGGGTACACCCCTTCCTTTTGTATTTCACTCGTGGTTTTGGGTCCGAAGGTCAGAGGGATTGTGAGTGTTTTACGTGGAGCATGTCCAACAGCTCTGCGTTTGACATAGCTGTGTATGTTAGGCAGTGAACACATTTGAGTAGGTGATATGCAAGGGAGTACAGCTGGAGCATTTTGAGATGGTCTGTGTATGGCATGTATTTCTGTCCACTAATGCTCTTTGTGAGGTATTGCTGCAGTCTTTACAGTTGTTGTAGTTGTCTTGTGAGGTACATAGCAAAAGTGGGGTTGTACTCTATTATAGTTCTAGTGAGCGATGAGTAGTGTGGAACAATGTCCTCTTCTATTCTGCAGGAGACACATTTTGAGGTGTGCCACAAATCAGGGTTTCCTGACTACTCTGGGGATGTGATTATCACAGTTGTGTCCAGTGTACACCTGTGACCCAAGGTCTCTTGTCACACTTTCAGTGTTAAGTATACTACCACTTATGTTGTAGTTCTTGGATACAGAGTTTTTAACAAAGGGGATGACAATGCACCTTTTGGCATTGAGCTAGATCCCATAGCTTTGACAACAGCCATCTGTCTCAGTGAGGCCCTTTTTGTAGTATTTACAATTATGTCTCCTAGTTTGCAGTCCTCTGGTAACTTCTGTAATCACAGACCTTCCATGTTAAAGTTTACTTCAGGGAAGTAGATACTAAACAGGACAAGACCCAGGACTGGACCCTGTGGTACTGCACTCGTCAATGATCCAAAGTCATACTTGGAATCTGCTACTTTCACAGTGTGTGTTCTGTCACTAAGCCTGTTGGCAACCCATCTTGTGACATAGCAATTTATACCTAGTTTAGTAGATTTATCTATATTTCCAGACTGTGGGGTGGTGTTGTTAGCCATGGCAGGATCAACATAGGCTGTGTGAACCACCTTACCCTTGTCGACGGTTCTGGTGACTGCTTCAATGTCATCTATCAGGTTTAGGAGACATGATCTGCATTTTACAAACCCAACATGGTTGTGGTCCACGGTTTGGGTATTATAAATGTAATTGTTTATATGTTGTATGATGATACATTCCATGGCCTTGAAGAGCGGGCTTGTCAGGCTAATGGGGCGCTAGTTTCTGGGGTCTGTGGTGTCTCCACCCTTGTGTAGTGGGATAACCGTCACTGTGCACCATTCTACAGGCACAAAGCATGAGGTGAGGCTATGACTGCACAAGGTATGTCAGTGCGGTGCCTGTTCGTTCTGTGGTTTGTGTGGAACACAGCCTGTGAAGTTATCTGGTCCCATGGCTGCTGTGATACTGGCTTTGGAGAGTGTTTTTTACCTGTGCAGCCGTGATGACAGCAACTTTGCAGTCTTCCATTATAGAGATGTGCTCTTTCATGGGTGAGATGGGGGTACAGTTAACACTGCTCCTATCTGCCAGGATGTTGGCAATATCAGTTGGGTCTGTATATTTAGTGCCATTGAGCTGTAACTCAGAACAGATTTCAGTGTGGCCATGACATGGACCTGTCTGTTGGGCAGAGATCTCCTGAGTAGACAGTATGCAACAGAGTACAGTTTGAGTTACATTCAGTCTTGTTGCATGGGGCAACTGTTTGAGGCCAGTAATCCTCTTGTTAGGGTACTTCAATGGTCTTTCTGGCTGCTGAACGTGCCTAGACAGATTCATCGCAAGTGTGTTGTGGTACTCTCTGACAGGTCTGATGACTGATGAGTACTGGGAACCTCTTTTGACCTACATGCACAGACCTTGGCAGTTTGTGTGAACACATAGCATGATTTTCTGACAACTTTGTGAATGTGTTTATGGAAATAGAGATGTCTATTCACATTTGTCCATAGATCCCTAATTATCACCTCCGTATTTGGCATAAGTGTGTGAGCATGCCCAGTATGACCTTTCAGTATGTTGCTGCCTGACATTTGCTTCGTTTTTTAAGTGTGTGAGCATGCCCAGTATGACCTTTCAGTGTGATGCTGAATGATATCCACTACATTTGTTGGAGTGTGTGAGCACGCCCGGTATAGACATTTATACTATATGTGTATGGAAAATCAAGTTGTATTTTTACAGCAGGCCTCACCTTTGTGTCATAGATCAACAGGGATCATGCTGTGCCTGCAGGGCTTCCATGAGACACTTTGCATAGACTTATCAACATTTCTACATATAGGGGGGGCAGCTATTATTTGTACATTTCTACCCAGGGGCACACTTGATTGTTACTGTGGGTGTACATAGGATGAGGGTTTCACCTGACACTTATACACATTTGCTATGCCTGCACTGCTGTGTACAGAACACCATTTCAGTCTGTACTGTTGCCTATCGTACTGGCTTGAGGCATACTACTGTGCTATAGATCCTAGCGTCCAATGTCACGTATATTAGATTGCAAATTCATAGCCTACACAACCCACATCACACCACCTGGCCTGATGTTCTCTGTCTGCATGGGCCTGTGGGGGAGGTAACCCATATGCCTCTTTATGGACATGATACAGCATTTCTTTGTGTTTGCATTACTGTACAATTGTCCGGCTGTGTCTGTGCCACTGAAATGCTATCATGGCTTAGTGGTTCAGTACTGTGACTATAGTGCACAGTATCCTGGGTTCGAGCCCTGTCACTGCTTTTCATTTTCATGCTGGGCAGACCAGACTGCTTAAGGAACAGTAAAGCAAATATGAGCATGTTTACCTGACTTTACTCAACTTTGCATGACTTTGCCCGACCTTGACCAACATTGCTCAACATTGCACTAGTTAGCACGGGCAATATTGTTTACATATACTAAATATTGGTAAATGCTGCTTAGCACTGCTTTATATTGCTTAGAACATGGCAATCATGCCTCCGGTGGTGCTGCAGGGCTGCCTATGTCAGATGCACATAGTACACTCCCTATTCATGTTTGGAAACAGGTAGTTTCAAGTTAGGCATCCCTTTTATTTTATGTGCGAGTCAGAGAGAGGTATCATTTCCAGGGTTCCTACTGAGCCAGTGTATGTGCTATGCATTGCCTCTTTGCCAAGGCCAAGGCATACTGGGCATGCCTCCTTCTGCCTACTGGGGCAGGCTCAGGTTGTTCCTCCTCCAAGTCACGCTGTGCCTGTGCAGGCCTTGGCAATGGTGGGGGGCTGTTTGGCCCTGCCCCATGCTGTTCCTGCTGCAGCTGTTTTCGCAGGATCATATTGTGTAGCATGGCACATACCATGACAATTTGGGTACATGTAGTTGGTGAGTACTGCAAGGTTCTACCAGATGTGTCCAGGCACTGGAACCATGACTTGAGCATCCCAAACACACGCTCGATTACATTTCGTGTTTGTGCGTGTGCCTCATTATGGAGTTCTTGTTCAGGTGTGTGTGCATTTCTGATGGGTGTCATCAGCCATGGCTCCAGTGCATATCCAGCATCCCCCACTAGGTGACTGTCAGGGATGTCCCCATTGGCAAATGTCTGGTATAGCTGCGACAGATGCCAGATATGGGAATCGTGGTAGCTTCCAGGGCAGCCAGCACACACATTCAGTATTATGCACTGGGCATCGCACATGACCTGGCAGTTGATGGAGTGGAAGCCCTTGCAGTTGATGTAGGCCCTACCCTGCTCACCAGCTGGTGCTTTGATGTGTATGTGCGTGCAGTCAATTGCACCCACTACCTCAGGGTATTCCGCTATTTGCTGGAAGAGATGCATATTGCTGGACAATACCTCACGGGAATTGGGGAAATATACATGATCACTGACATGTGCTGACATGGCTTTCAGGAACTGGTGCAGTACCCTGGATGCTGATGCCTGTGAAATCCCCATCATATCACCAGTTGGTCTCTGGAAGGTACCTGTTGCTAGTATTCTTAGGCCAACACATACCTTGGTTTCCACTGGGATGGGTTCTCCTCTGTTGGTTCTGTGTGTGAGGCATGGCCTGCACAGCTCAACAATTTGTTGCAGGAGCTCTCTGTCTACTCTGTAGCACTCCACTATCTCCAGCTCATGTAGCCACTGGTAGGTTACCCTGGGTCTGTACACTCTTCTCCATCTCCTCACTGTGGGTTGCTCAGCAACATCCCCAATGGCACCACTCTCAGCATCTTGCACATGTTGCCTTATAATAGCAATGGCAGCCCCTAACATTTTTTTTCTCAGTTAAGCAAGTTTTCACTTCTCTTTGTATACTGCAGTGTTGCAGTGTTTCTGAGTAAAACATGGGGGACTGTTGTTTGCAGAGTTTTAAGTGCTGGGCTGGGCTGGGCTAGTGTACTGCCTGTGTAATTGGCTGATTCTGATTGATTTCACCTGGCAGCTCAGCTAGTTCTCCTTGGTTAACTTCCTACTACTACTTTTCCTTCCTTTTCCCTTTCTGTTTCCACAGGGGGCAGCGCCGCGTAAACAAGTGCAAACAGGCGCACACGAGCACACATGCACACAGCCTTACACAAGCTTACACAGGCTTAGGCAGGTGCACATCCATGCACACAGGCTTAGACAGCCTTACACAGGCTTACACGGGCACACACATGTGCACACAGGCTTAGACAGGTGTACAGATGTGCACACGCGTGCACACAGTGTAAGCATCTTTGCAAGAAACTTTGGAGGTAGCCACAGCATATGTCTGGTTTCTGGGTTTCAGTTCAGACAACTGTAGACACGCCTCTTCCAGTCCTGAGTAACTCACAGCAAACACATGCCACTCTGCTCCAATAAGCTTACAGTCTTTCATACATTCCCCCCTCATGATGTCACCTATCTTCTACTCTGTTACTCCCCTAATCCTACTCTTACACTCTAGGGACATGGTTCACATGGCAGGGAAAATTGGGATTCACTAGCCTTATACTCATTTGCATAGGATTGCCTACTAATGCTTGGTTACATCTCTCACACTGTGGTTCCCCCCTTAGCAACCACTACTCAGTAGCCATGTTGTCTTCTGCCTGCCATTCACTTGCATGGCAGATGGATATTTTTAATAAAATGCCTATTTTTGGCTTTTTTTATGGTTTTTAGAGTGCCACACATTTGCGTGATGCTGCACTATGCTTAAACATCGAAGATCGTGGAAAAAAAATATTTTTTTTATTTTGCAACACATATAAATGCCAATGGCCTTATATTTGGCCATTGGCATGCTTCCTCAACTGAATGCATCCTTTATTTGGAGCTGTAATTGCTCTGTTTTGCTATTTGCAGAACGGTACTCAGTTACCAACTGAGTACATTTCTACAAATAATACTACTCTTACTCGGACAGGTTAGTGTTTCCTGGATCACAAATTTACCTTATTTGCATAGATCTCAGCTGAAAATGAGGTAATTTGCATAACCTAACACTGTCCGTGCAAGAGTCGTTTTAGGAGCTCTCATGCACGCCCCTGCCGGCTGTTCCTGGATTGCTCAGCAGACATATTGGCTGTCTGGAGTCTTTCACTACTCTTAGACTCCAAGTAAGCCTTCGTGAATCCGGCCCATCATATGGTGCTTTATGCCATTAACAGGCAAATGAAACTAGTAAGAAGAGAAATGAGAAAACTGGAAAAATAAAAGCAAATTTCAGAAACAAAGGCATACTTCAAATAAAACAGCAACCATTCTTTGGAGTACAGTTGGAAATCCTTAACTTTATTATTCACAACAATTTCCTATTATGACAACTGCTGAGTCGATCATTATGGTTTCCATCTTGACACTCATTCTGTCAGTACCTTTAGTATTACAAGGAAATGTAGCAGGGAGGGAGAAGGAATTGGTGCACAACGTCAAACTCAATAGCATTACTTCAAGATTATGTGATAGAAGCAAGCAGCTGCAGGTTATGAGGTTTCTTCTCTTGACTGGAGATGCTGCATTTAAGATATTTATTGCATTTAACCTTACTAAAGAATGGCAGGTTGATTTGATGTCATTAAAACATGCTTCAGCAGTACTGTATGCCTTAAAAAGAACTTACTGTGTTTAGGTTCGCAAGCAGGTACTAGCTAGCTACCCATGCGGGTTATTTTAAGCCTAGTCAATTTCCCATTCTGTGTAGAAATAACCCATCTGATTTGGTTATACATTGTCATAACCCATCCCATGGTCCATAATTATATATTACTCCTAATGAGAAAAACTGGGATCATACCATCAACAGTTTGAGGGAACCCATGGATGGGATAAAGCATTTAGTATCTGCCTCTGTCTATTAGTAGTACAGAGAGCAGCTCTGGGTAAACTTTCTGTTTCTTATCCAAGGATCTAAGATGTGCTTGAAAATAGACAAGGATGAGCTTTATTTTATGTGGATGTTGAGTGCATTCCACAGTGGCAGAAGCATCCTCTGCGAGATATACTTGCCTCTCCAAACCATTCTGTGGATGTTGCAGAAGAGGTTTTGATCCCTAGACCAAGTATTTCTGATGCCATTTGACTTGCTAATGTGCAGTAAATCCATCAGTCATGGGTCAGAGGATGCATTGTATGCCAGACACAGGTCACCTCTTAGCAGTCTGTAGAATACCAAGTATAGTGACAGGGCTTTGAGTCGGCCTGTATGGGACATGTTGTTTAGGCTTTGTATCCTTTTAGTAAGGTATCTGTGTGTGTGTGTGTGTGTGTGTGTGTGTGTGTGTGTGTGTGTGTGTGTGTGTGTGTGTGTGTGTGTGTGTGTGTGTGTGTGTGTGTTCCGGTTGTTGCATGTGTCTGGACAGATACATGCCAGTGGGGGCATTATATTCAATGGGAACAACATACCAGTAGAAAACACACTTTATTCTCTAGCGCCTCGGCTACAATAAGCCTTCAAGGAGTAACACTTCATGTACACAAATAGTTTTTATAACACCAGCTATTCTAATCATTCAATTAAACAGTCAATAGAATATAACAATTAACATATCCTTAAAGCGACAATACTTCAAATTAAACTTTTCCAACAACAATCTGTGTTCAAACCTTTAGGAGTCAAAGTTTCATATTTTAATATAAAAAACATTTCTTTCTTTAAAAGCATGTGTTTTTATTTTACCATCACTAACATCATTTATAAAAATCTGTTCTAAAACAGTGGCCTTCAAGCTATCACATTTACCCCCATGAAATTCAGAGAAATGTTGGGCTAAGGGACTCTCTAATTTGTTTGCCCTTATGTCCCTTAGATGCTCCATAATTCTAGTCTTGAACATTCTCTTAGTTTGACCCACATAAAATTTTCCACAACCACATTTAATTGCATAAATAATTCTGTTCTACAGTTAAAACAACCATTTGTTTTAAAAACAATACCATTAAGCTGTGGAGAAAAACTAATTACATAGGGGCAACTTTTACATTTTCCACATGGTACCATTCCCTTAACAGCAATTTGCTCATATATTTTCTCATCAGGTGTACAAAATTTAGTATGCACTACCATATCCTTAATGTTTCTCCCTCTTTTATAGGAAAAGATCAACTTATTTTCCATTAATTCATTAAGCTCTCTATAATTTCTCAAAAACTCCCAAAAATGTAAACTATGTCTCTTAATATTTTTACTATAAATATTAAAAGTAGAGACCATAAATATCTTCTCCACTTCTTTGTAATTAATGATACATTTACTGTTTTGTTTTTTCCGACAATTTAATCCAGTATTAAATCTTTTATCAAATACTTTCTCAATACTTGAATCAATTAATTGTTTATCATACTGTCTTTTTCTAAACATGTCCATAGTATATTTAATCTCATTTAAAAAATTATTAACATCATTATAAATACGAGATATTCTCAAAAATTCCCCATAGGGCAAAGCTTCAATAGTGTGCCTAGGATGGCAGCTTGTTTCCATTAAAAATTCATTTGAACAGTCAAATTTTCTATGGATGCCTGTAATAATGGGGTTTACCTACAATGCCCTGTAAATTAATATCTAAAAAAGAAACTATAGGTCCACATTGTATTCCATCAAAAGATATTCCAAATCTATTCAGTTGAATATCTTGCACAAACTTCTCTACCTCAGATTTACCCCATCACATAAAAAAATTAAATCATCAATGAATCTAAAATAATATTTGACATAATTTTTAACAAAAAAATGAATATAGATATATTCTTGTTCCACCAGTCCCATAAATATATTTGCATATATGGGTGCAAAGGCAGCACCCATGGCTGTACCTTGAATTTGGTGGAAAATTTTATTATCAAAATAAAAATAATTATTTTCTAAACAAAATTTAACTAAATCCAAAACATAATGTATTAGTGGAAAATCCCCCATCTGCTTATTTAAAGCCTCTATTCCAAACGAGTGTTTAATGTTGGTATAAAGACTTTTAACATCCAAAGTGACCCAGTACATATTCTCATTCCAAATAACATTTTTAATTCTATTCAAGAAGTCAAAAGAATCTTGTATGTAAGATGGAAGTTTCTGAGCTTCCTTAAGTAACACTTGGTGTAAAATCACCCCTAAATTATGTAGAAAATAATAATTTTTGTAGCCGAGGCATTAGAGAATAAAGTGTGTTTTCTACTGGTACGTTGTTTCCTTTTGCGGCATAGCAATATTTGATTTGGAAGTTGTTTTTCAGTGCATTATATTCAATGGCCTAATGGGGGCTGAGTAAAGGAGGACAATGACCTCCCTAGATCTAGACACAGTCCCATTTTTATATGCTGTGCAATATAGAAGGGCTTTTTTATAACAATAGATATGTGTTGGTCAAACCTTAGGTCTCTGTTCACATAAGATCCCAAATCCCAAACAGCTGTATCAACTCTTAAGGATGTATTGTGAATGTAGAAGTTCCCTGGGTTAGGTGACTTCCCAAAGGGTACAATAATGCATTTTTCTAGCATTTTTCAGTCCATGATTTTGGCACCAGTTATTTATTTGGGAGAAATCTTCCTGCAAGATGGCTAAGTCATCGTCTAGCTTGCAGTCATCTGCAAACTTAGTCAGCCAGAGCCTTTTGGTATTGGCTTTTACTTCAGAAAAGTAGATACCAAATCGGAGAGGTCCCACCAAGGAACCCTGGAGGACTTCACTGGTAATTTCCGCCTATTTTGATTATTTGTGCCCTGTCTGTGAGCTAGTTAGCAACCCAGAGGATGACACAGTTTTTTTCCCAGTTTATTTAGCTTTTGTACTATGCCTAAATGGGAAATCATGTAAGAAGCTTTGGCCAAGTTGAGATATACAGTTTGTACCATTGTGCCATCATCCATTGCTTTAGTGACCTTTTAAAAAAAAAAATCCAACAAGTTAGGTAAGCATGACCTGCCCTTGATAAATACAAACTGAGATTATTCCAGTGTTTGGAGATTCCCAATGTCCTGATAAGTCTTTCCATGGCTTTGCTTATGAGGCTAGTCTAGTCAGACATATGGTCTGTAATTAACTGGGTCTGTGGAAGGTCCTTCCTTATTCAGGAGAATAACTGTAGCTCTTCTCCATTCACTTGGTACAAAACCTGTATAGAGGCTGAAAGTGAACAGTGTTGTTAGGGATATGGCTAAAATATTCACATTTTGTTTTTCACTAAAAGCTATTGATGCATGCATGACTGAATTAGTGCAAAAGCTCAAAGATTAAATTTGGTGAACTACATGAATTATTGCTGCAAGACAGAATTCTTTGTGGCATTGAAACTGGCAAATTAAGTAAACGTTAGCCAGTATCCGAATTAACACTAGAGAAAGTCATCATCATCATCATCATCTTTCGGCTTTTCCCGTTAGGGGTCGCCACAGCGGATCATCTCTTTCCATTTCTTCCTATCCTCTGCATCTTGCTCTGTCACACCAACCGCCTGCATGTCCTCTCTCACTACGTCCATAAACCTTATCTTAGGCCTTCCTCTTTTCCTCTTACCTGGCAGCTCCATCCTTAGCATCTTTTTCCCAATATACCCATCATCCCTCCTCAGCACAGGTCCAAACCAATGCAATCTCATCTCTCTTGCTTTGTCTCCAAACTGTCCAACATGAGCTGACCCTCTAATATACTGATTCCTAAGCCTATCCATCCTAGTCACACCAAGTGCAAATCTTAACATCTTTAACTCTGCCACATCCAGCTCTGACTCCTGCCTTTTTGTCAATGCCACTGTCTCCAACCCATATAACATAGCTGGTCTCACTACCCTCTTGTAGACCTTCCCTTTCACTCTTACTTGTACCCGTCTGTCACAAATCACTCCTGACACTCTTCTCCACCCATTCCACCCTGCCTGTACTCTCTTCTTCACCTCTCTTCCACATTCACCATTACTCTGAACTGTTGATCCCAAGTACTTAAACTCATCCACCTTTACCAACTCTACTCCCTGCATCCTCACCATTCCTCTACCCTCCCTCTCATTTACACACATATATTCTGTCTTAGCCCTGCTGACCTTCATTCCTCTGCTCTCTAGAGCATATCTCCACCTCTCCAGAGTCTCCTCAACCTGATTCCTACTCTCACTACAGATCACAATGTCATCTGCAAACATCATAGTCCACGGGTCCTCCTATCTGATCTCATCTGTCAACCTGTCCATCACCACTGCAAATAAGAAAGGACTCAGAGCTGATCCTTGATGTAATCCCACCCCCACCTTAAACGGATCTGTCACTCCCACTGCAGTCCTCACCACTGTCACACTACCCTTGTACATATCATGTACCACTCTTACATACTTAGAGCAATTAGAGTTAACCAATATTCATTTGAAAGAGTTTAAAGTGGATTTAGATGTTTGAAAAATTAAAATGAAATGGTTAGACTATTGGTACAAGACAGAGTAATACTGCCAAGGTACATTACAATAGGGGAGATGCTTCAAACAAAATGTCAGGAAAGAAAGCTACTGCTATATCCGAATCTGAAGATGCTGTTAAAAATGGAAAGTACTCAGCTCAGCAACCATAATTTTGTCCTGGGTATGACTGTCACCACTATAGCAAGCCATGACAACATCTAACAGAAAATGCAGGAAGTGTGGACAGCCTAACTATGTTTATCAAATATGCTAAAAGAGAAAAGAGTGGAGATCAAAATGTTTTATTAAGTGACTGTTGCAAATACAACTCAAGAATCTGCAGCTGTTACTTTGAAAACTGTTGCAAATAAAACTCAAGATTCTGTAGCTGTTACTTTGAACAATCGTTTGACCGAGCATGCATATATGTCAGCCAAGGAATTATGAATTTATAAATGCAGTTTATATGTGAGATGAGACTGTGTGCACTACTTCTTCAATGCGCACAGAAAAGCATGTCTTATCAGGGTAAAAACTGCTGGACCAGAAAGCTGACTATATATAGAAAATTTGTGTCACTAAGCCAGAAACCAAAGCAGAATATAAAAATTATAAATGAGTCAGAGAACTGGGCTTGTAAAGCTTGTTATCTGACTCAAAGGTTTCATTCCTGACTTTTTTGATCATATTCTGAAACTGCTGGTAAAGGTAAGTTGTCTTTGTTACTTTAAAATAAATAGCACAATTTAATTTTTCACAGTGTGTCAATATTGCTTCCTAATCATCTGGAAAGATCTTATGAATGGATGGGCATAATAATACCAATTCAGAGTGAAGGTGCAAGTGCACAAACACTAGGGGATGGAATGCAGTTAGTCAGGGTCATTCTTACAGCTGCATAGCCAGTGATTCAGACTGTCAGGGTACTTGATTCACACAATATCAGAGTCAATAATATACAGACTTGCAAGGAATATGATTTCACATTTATGAAGCACATAATTCACATATTCAGAAAAGCAGAAAACATAAGTTACAAGCATTTGTATTTTTCAGTATGGGACATGTTTGAATTGTGTGCTTTTTTTTTTCTTTTTATGACACAAACAAGATCATGTTTGATTTATGAAACAGATGTCAAGAACGTAGCATGCACTGGCTCAGGGCAGTTAGTGGAGAGGAATGAAACTCTAAGTTAATGAGCTGCTTCCTGCCCCAAAAGGTATATGGCTTGAATCTCTTCAGCATTGTTTCCCTACTGTGTCTTTGAACAAGTGACATAATTAGGCAGTGTTTTGGAGCAATTGAGAATCTGGGATAGTCTCCTTAATAGTTGCCTGGATTGTATGCCTAGCAACTACCTATGAACATATATATGTTAGAGACTGGGTCGTACTTCACTAAGATAATTATACAACATGTTACATTGCTTTCATCAGACTGTATGTCAAAGGCTCTACCTGGTAGGGATTCGGGACCACCAGAAGCATAATGGGAATAATATAAAGTGTTACACTATGTACAGCACCCAGTTACGAATGGGTGGGGATAAGAAGCATAGCGCTTATGAATCCAGGCCTAATATGCATTACATATATAATTTCACACATTTACAGCCCTTATTCTAGGACCATGTTAGAATTCCATACATTTACATTTTTTTTGTAAAAATATGGTCCTAGCTTCATGCTGTAGTAGAGTTTCACAATGATTCTGACATTATTAAGAGACTTTCCTTAAAAATTATGATGAAATTTTATTTCGTAATGAGTCAGCCTGTTGCTACTGCAACTTAAGAAGATAGATAAAGTGAATGGAAAGAGCAGGGGCTTTGATGTGTAGGCTTTGTCTTTCTCTGCCAGCTATCTCTGCTGTATCAAACAGTCTATGTTTCTTAATTTTTATTTTTGAAAATTGATCTGTACCGTGATTAACTGTGAATATCATTATTTTCTTATTTTGTTATACTAAAATGGGAAATGAAATGCATAGTGGTCAGAAATCGTATAAACCAGTTTCTGATTAAAAAGGCTTGTTTTGTGTGAACAGAAACATTGCAGTCTTGTGTGGCCTTGGTGAATGGATAAAGGCTTAACTAGGTTATGCTTAAAAAAAGTCGATGGGCCAAATGAAAGGGTTAGGATGATGGATGGTGGCCATCATAGCTTTTACCTTCTCCTGATTTTCCCTGGTTGACCCTGGTGTTTAGTTCTGTACTAAAATTATAATTCTATTTGATTTCTAAGTCAGTAATTTCATCAGTCCATCATGTACTGATACTCATTGTGCATAAATGGATAAGCATCATTGCAAGTACAGGTAGGCATTAACTTTAGTCACTCAGACCAGAAAAAAGATAGATCTTCTGCAGGGCTCAATTTGTGTCATCTGTTTTTCACTGTTTCCAGAAATGAACTTTGGCATTACCTTCCCAAGAATAAGTGTCCCTAAGGCTAAGACTGTACTTTATCAATCAATTAATATATATATATATATATATATATATATATATATATATATATATATATATATATATATATTTACATACACACTATATTATACACACGCACACATATGCACATATGCATGTATATGTACATTCACACGCACAAATACATATATATATATATATATATATATATATATATATATATATATATATATGTGTGTGTGTGTGTGTGTGTGTGTATATAGATAGATACTGGAATATTTCATCATCAACGTCCTTAACTGGTGTTCCAAACTATGGACCTATGTCCCTATGGCTGCATTAAAGACTCCTCCATTAAGTTTAATATCAGACTAATCACCCATTACCAGATAAAGATTGTGTGCAGCTGTATATAGCAGAGATCCCTTCCAGTATGGCTGTCATTTCAGTCAAATGGCAGATCAGCTATTATTACTGAATTTGTGATTGTATTAACTTGTAACACTGAACAATTTTTGTTCTCTTTATATCAATTGCATAGTATCCTCTATGTAAGCTCATTCCAACCACTGTAGTTAGTTATTTTTCTATCATGTAACAAGGTCATAGCTAAAAAGGGGGTATAGGTCCAGTCTACTCATCTTAAGTAAAATAAAATTAAATTAAAACTCTCCTTCTACCTATCTGTCTGTCTATTTTCTAAAATTCTTGTTCTTGTGAAGGTTAAGCTGGTAGCATGCTGGGCAGAGCAGGCAATGCTTCCCTTTTCCCAAATAACAGTCACCAGATCATGTTACGTTTTTACTCACTATTGTCACATTACCTGTTCCTATTACTAGTTGTATTATGTTTATCAAATAGTATATGCCTGGTGCATCAGTAGTATGTAATATCAACATATTTTCATGGGCTCAAATAATGTACATAGTCAGTGATCACTTCACTGATCACATGGGGAACATGATGTTCTTTTGCAGCGGTCATGTTACAGATCATATGACTCAAGTGCCCCTTGCCCCCAAGTCTTAATTCGGGTTTAACAACAGTGCATGCTGACAACTTTCAGTCTCTAAACTAAAGAACTCATGCTATCTAGACAACAAACTATACCTATAACATATGCTAATCACTTCTCATCTCAGTTAATTTCACTGATAATACAGATCAAGCAGAAAGGAAAACTAATTTACCATTTGTCTACTAGTAGGCAAGTTCTGCACATAGTTATTAGAAAATGTCCCTCACATGATTCAGCCCAGACTAATCATCATCATCTTCTTTCGGCTGTTCCCGTTAGGGGTCGCCACAGCGGATCACCTGTTTCCATTTCTCCCTGTCCTCTGCATCTTGCTCTGTCACATCAACCACCTGCATGTCCTCTCTCACCACATCCAAAAACCTTATCTTAGGCCTTCCTCTTTTCCTGTTACCTGGTAGCTTCATCCTTAGCATCTTTTTCCCAGTATACTCAGCATCCCTCCTTAGCACATGTCCAAACCAACGTAATCTTGCCTCTCTGGCTTTGTCTCCAAACCTTCCAACCTGGGCTGACCCTCTAATATACTTATTCCTAATTCTGTCCACCCTCGTCACACCCAGTGCAAATCTTAACATCTTTAACTCTTCCACATCCAGCTCAAACTCCTGCCTTTTTGTCAATGCCACTGTCTCCAACCCATATAACATAGCTGGTCTCACTACCCTCTTGTAGACCTTCCCTTTCACTCTTACAGGTACTCGTCTGTCACAAATCACTCCTGGCACTCTTCTACACCCACTCCATCCTGCCTGTACTCTCTTCTTCACCTCTCTTCCACACTCACCATTACTCTGAACTATTGACCCGAAGTATTTAAACTCATCCACCTTCGCCACCTCTACTCCTTGCATCCTCACCATTCTTCTATCCTCCCTCTCATTCACACACATATATTCTGTCTTAGTCCTGCTAACCTTCACTCCTCTTCTTTCTAGAGCATATCTCCATCTCTCCGGGGTCTCCTCCACCTGTTCCCTACTCTCACTACAGATCACAATGTCATCTGCAAACATCGTAGTCCATGGGGACTCCTGTCTGATCTTGTCTGTCAACCTGTCCATCACCATTGCAAATAAGAAAGGGCTCAGAGCTGATCCTTGATGTAACCCCACCTCCACCTTAAACGCATCCGTCACTCCCACTGCTGTCACACTACCCTCGTACATATCCTGTACCACTCTTACATACTTCTCTGACACTCCTGACTTCATCATACAATACCACAACTCCTCTCTAGGCACCCTGTCATATGCTTTCTCTAAGTCTACATAAACACAGTCCAACTCCTTCTGACATTCTCTGTACTTCTCCATCAACATTCTCAGAGCAAACATCGCATCTGTAGTGCTCTTTCCCGGCATGAAACCATACTGCTGTTCACTAATCATCACGTCCCTTCTTAACCTAGCTTCCACTACTCTGTCCCATAACTTCATGCTGTGACTGATCAATTTAATCCCCAGCCCAGACTAATGCACCAACAATATTATTTTTAACACCACTAAAACATTTGCTTAACTTTTAGAGATCTTCATCTGGTACATATTAATGCAAAAAATCATAACACAGTTCATATTTTGCAAACCTGGATCACATTATACCTTGCTGACACAGCAGCTGCATCTAAAACTTGGCCCATCTAAGACATTCCACACTTAGAAACTATTCTAGCAGGGGATGATATCCTGTGATCTGATATGAAACCTACAGAAGATGGTGCTATTAATTTTCAGTGCTCCAAACTCTCCAGCAACTTACCCAACATAAAAATCTTGTTTGTAACAAACCCTTGTTTGTAAAGGGGGTCCATTTTTAGTTAGGTGAAAATCAGCAAGGTCTTACAAGTTTCAGTTGTTTTCGTCATTTTCCTTTTACTCCTATGCTTCGTATGCCAAAAAGGGACTGAACTTGTTTGCTTCTAGTATGAAATATGAATTGAATTCATTGTATTAGATTATTAGAATATTCAGTTGTCAGAGCCTGAATATAATCCCTCAGCACTACGGATACTTGTCTTAAACAACTTATTTCTCTTAATACAAAGACTGATAATGCCTCTGGCCATAAGAATACACTAAAGATTAACCTAATATCTGCATCTGAAAATATTACATTTGGCAGTGAGATGGCTGATGCCTTCATTGACTATCTTCTTATTTTTGTATTCTGGTACTTTACAAGAGTCATAAAATATAACAGTTCTGCTATTTTTATATCTTTTTTCTTCCCCACAACTGACCTGAAGCAGCACTAGTGCTTCTTCTTGTCCACTGGGTCTACACAGACAAACCATTACTTCCCCAGAATTAGTCCATCCCAGGCTCTGGACAGATAAGGAGACTAAAGATCCTAGCACACCATCATATTGCTGCCAAGCAGTGTTTTTATACTACTCATCCTCCACTCCATGCATAGACCTGTTTACATCAAGGGGGTGGTCGTGCAATGGGGGTTACCTGGTGCATTGTCCCTTCTCCTTGGTGACTCAGGTAAGATCTCCTGACAATACCATCTTAGGACAATGCATCCAGGCATGTCAACAGCCTTCACCAGGGTTCAACTGTAAGGAGTGTTGAAGCACGTGACCTTCCCCCATCATTCCTCTTCCAACTCCTCAGATGTCCAAGCTGCTAACCAAACTCATGTCACCTGGACTGTATTCAGAGATTTATCCCTCTGCACAATGGCATGGACTAACAATAATGTTATTCAAGATATTTAGGTCCAGTGGGCAGTGCCTTGTACACATACCAATGGAGGTACTCAGGAGGCATTCAAAGATCCTCCTGGATTGCTAAGCTCCTGACTCTATCTTGCAAAATGAGACCAGAAACCCTTTGAATGAGCCTAATTTCTGCTGCTTGCATCTGTTGTCCTATCCTCTCAGTCACAATTCAAGGTTTACGGCCATAGGTGAAGATGGGAGCATAGATTAACTAGGAAATGGAGAGCTCTGTTCTAAGACTCAGCTCCTACTTCACCACCATAGTCTGGCACAACACCTCAGTACTGCTGCAGCTGTTCCCATCCACTGGTCAGTTTTCTGATCCCTTCTATTCATTAACAAGATCCCCTGACACATAAACTGCTCTACTTGGTATAGCTGTTCCTTCCTCACTTAAACAGAGAATCCACTCATTTCCAAAAAAGAACCATAACCTCTGATTCTTATCCCAGCTACTTTGCACTCAGCAGTGACCACTGCAATGAACGCTGGAGATCACAGTCACTTAAAGCCAGCAGACCAACATCATTTGTAAACAACTGTGATGCAACACTCACATCCCAAAACTGGATATCCTGCAAACCTCAGCTACACCTTGATATCTGCAGACCTCAGCTACATCTTGATGTCTTGTGCATGGAAATCATAAACTGGATGGATTTACAATGTGGAGCTAGGTAAGATAAATTATAGATGAATATCTGAGTAGGGTGAATTTTAAGTATATATATATATATATATATATATATATATATATATATATAAATAGATACATTTACATTTTTATTTTACTGGGATAATACGATGAGAGTATAAGTATTGCTGATAAGTTTTTGTAAACACATTATTTTATGCGGAAAGAGAGTTTTTGTAAAAAAAAAAGTACCCCTACTATTTTTGAAAGGTCATTGAAAGTACTTCCTGTTGGAGAAATAGAGGGGAAGTTCCATGATATCTGAAACTACAACAACTTCTGCTACTTCATGTGACAATGTGAGGTATTGCCATCTGTGACAGGGAGATTAGGGCAGTGCATGTGTAACATATACCAGCATAGCTAGCTGGAGTTTTGTAAATAACTTTGTGCCAGTTGACTATCACACGGACTTGTACAGATGCTTGTGTTAATGCATCAACAGTGTTGTAGCTGATTAAATGTTTGTGTTTAAACAAAGAATTCTGGAAAGAAAGAGTAGATGTTTTTGAAATTGTTCTATAATTTTCAAATACTGCAACAGATCTTAGCAAAGCTCTGAATGTGTATTGTACCAGAGGCAGGTGATCAAATGTGATGTAATTCTATAACCAACACTGAGAGGATGGAACTTACACAGCAGCTTCTTTTGTTTTCCTTAGAACTTGATAGAAAAATCTATGACAGTTATCACAGTTCAGTTGAGTTAGTTGAGTTCAATTCAGTTAGCTGGAAGCTGATCACCTTGTCTTCTGGAAGTAAGCATCTCAGCATCCTATCTTGCCTTGCTAAATTACTAAATCTTGTATCTTATATCTCTGAGGTAAAGACTTTAACCATTATGCCAACTCCTCCGCTCCTTATTAATTCAGTTAGCTAGGGAACATTTATTCTTTAGAAAGTTAGGAAATACAGTGAGATTAATTAAGTAGTGTTTTTCTGCATCTGTTTGAATCTGTCCATCTGTGATATTTTTATTTCTCCTGCTACTGAAACTCTGATGTTTATTGTACTTAGATATTTAGTATTCACAGGTTTTCTATTTTATAATTTATTATCAAATATTTTTATACATTTCATTGTGGTTGGTCTTTATACAGAGTACTTTTAAAATTCTGAGAGTATTTGTGCTTATTTTAGTGATGCATTAGCCACTCCAAAAAGCCTGGCTGCTTTGGTCACACTCTACCATTTATGTTAGTATTGATTTTACTCAGTATAATTGGATACCCTTGTAACAACCTGACAGTGGTAGACTGGTGGCAGTGAGTTTACCTTATAGTCTGTACCAGCCTTTCCCAGGAGTGTATCTGTGTGTGTGTGGAACTCAAATACTAAGGTCAGGGTGTCAGCTACTTGGAGCTGAAAAACAATGCTCCAAAGTGAGTCGTGTTTGGAATCTGGAGAGACAGAGAGTCTAGTCCCAGGTCTGGAACAGGTTCTGTGTGTGTTCTTGGAGGAAACTGTGCTTGATGCAGAGAGCTGCATTTGAAATACTAAATCCATTCTTGTTCTTGGTGATTGTCTCTCACTGATGTCAGTGGTGAGGACGGAGGCTCCTTGATTACTGGCCTGTGGTAAAGAGAGGCCATCACACTTCATCTGAAAAATATTCTGTTTCTTTGGCTAGGATAGATGTGAATGTTGTCAAAACTACTGAGCTGTCTATTAAATGTCTAGATAACCCTACTCTGTTGCATTTAATGGATGCAAGCCCTGATGATGACAAAGAAGCATTGTGGTGTCATATTGTAGAGAAATTTGTTTCCAGAGGTGATCCTGCTGTTATTTTTGAGGAGTCCATTATGTTCCAATTTCTGAAACTCTGTTTTTTCTCTATATATGTGATGTTATCAGGTTTGGATGATTTAGGGTTGCAGGAAGTACTTTACAGGATACAGTTGTTGCTAATAAGAAAACATATACAATGGTAGCTGGTTCATTTACTTCAGGTGCTATGCCAAATAGACTAAACCAGTGACCTTTTGTTAGAATACTACATAAAATATACTCTACCAAAAAGTGTTATGTTCTTTGTGATGTATTAGTTTCTCTATTGGACTAAAGCTGAAGCTGTGGGCTCTATTTCACATTTGGGACAGGAAAACATTGAAAACCTACATATGAGTTATTTTGTTTATTGAACAAGTTTTAGGCTGCATGTTATTTGAAGTAGCATGTTGCTCCTTTCTCTGACTCTATTAATGTAAATGCTAACAAAAACATACTGTGCAGTTTTGGAATGATGCCTCTGTTTAACCAGATTTATATGACTAGTTTCTTCTTCTTGTCAGTATGTGTATTCAACTGGCAAAGTATAGGATAATAGAACTGTTTTGACAGGTGCTTGAGAAGTGTGGGTTATTTTAAAGTTAGCTGATAACAGATTCATATTCATAATATTATTAACTGTTGCTGTTCTCATATGTATTGTTCCTTACAGGGGACAGCTGAAAACGTATTATTGTGGTTCTTAACATTCATTAAGGTATTGCATGTTTCAAAAAAAAAATCTGTTCTCAATGTAATGAAAATAGTCATCCTGTAGAAACGTGTGTTTGGGTATGTACAAATAGGAAGGACACTTATGGTCCAATTGACCTAACTTAGAGGTTTTAGAGCAGGAAGGGGACAGAAATGATTCAGAGCAAACAGCCTTACCTAATCCTAAAAAGATATTTATATTGTTGCCTATTTCTAAGAATGATATTTCTTTTACTGCAGTGTGTTTATCCATTATGCTGATACCATCTAAAACAGGACCAGATTTAATGTATCAGGAACTGATGATATTGCTGTTATGGGCTGTCCGTTTCAGATTAGTGATGTAGACTCCTGTAGAGTTGCAAGTTAGAGACTGAAAAATACACAAGAACCCATACCTAATGCGATAAAGGATATTTTACTGTACTTTTGATGAATATTTATAACATTATTAATGTTGAAGATGTTTTATGGTTGTGGATTGATGCCACAGTCATTTTTTATTTATATTATAATCTGTTTTAGCTGTTCTGATCCTTATATTGATGTATTTATTATTGGTAAAGTGGGGATTTCCTTATTCTTGGTTTACAAATGCACACTGCATCTTATTGTCTTTCTGGTTGATATCCCCATAATCAGTTAATGAGAGGAGAGAGTTGTATGAACTTATTACACCTTAGGTCTTTTTTAATATAGATTTACTTATTATGAGGAATTTAAACTTTAATTTTGGAAAGGATACAGGAGAAGATTCTTGCAGAAGTTAAAATTTATAGGGAGATTTTGAACAGTGGTCATCAGCTGCTAGGAAATCATCAACTCTGTATGTATAGCAGATATCTTTTAAGGACAGAGCTTGATTACTGTTTGTATTCTGATAGTATGTCTCAGATTGATTATGGTGTTTACATGGTGGCTTTTACTGATCATATAGTTATTTGTACCACTTTTAGTAACAACTCTACTGCCATTAAAGAAGATTAACCTTATAAAAAACTGATGGATCCTTGAAATGTAGATCACACTATACTGTCTGAACAGCAGCCATTATGGAGCCAGTATTGGAATCATGTGAGTATGTAGCCATTTTATACTGATTGGATGTCTTAATGGATAGCTTATAAGCAAAAAAATTAAGAATGTTTATTTGTCAGTGGAAACTGCTTGCCATAACTCGCAGAAAGTATGATATGCCAGCATCTTACATAACTGCAGTGCATTGTTAGATGCTAATGATTTAAGCATATTCAGAAAGGAGAAAGATACCTGTAGAGTTAATGGAAGTGGAAATAAGGAAGAGCTGAGCCCCTATTTAGGTAAATGAGTTAGGTTCAACATTTGCGAGGTGCAGAGCTTACTGGATCCATGTGGCAAGGTAGTATATACAAGAGATGGCATAATGTCTGTTGTTTTACTGTATGTCAAGGCTTTATTTTTCAAGCAACTTGTTTTTCTCTAGTTATAGGTAGGAGATGTCTAGATTATAACAGTGCATCAATTCTATCCTGGAAAGATCTATTACTGTTGCTGAGTGGGACACTGTCTTGAAAGTCTTGAAAGGTATTAATATCTATCATGCTCAAATACAAGAAAGTATATGGACAAGTGTTCCTGTTCTAATGAAACAAGAACACTCATCCATCTACCTACGTAATTGAATAAACTACTGCAAACATCAACAAGTTTTTTTTTTATTCCTCCCGCAGGGAGGGCATCAAAAAGAGAATCTCCTAGATCTGCTTGTGAAGTCATTTTATCTGGAATAAACATTTGCATCCTCTTTCTTATCAGTTTCAGAAGAGACAGCAAATTAGTCTAGAGAAGTGGACTATAGCCTTAGTTTTCCTGGGTCAGCATTATAATGTTTATGGCATGGGGGGCAGTGTCATGTGGATTCAATGTTTGCAGCCTTATTGGAAGGATGATGTAGGTCAATCTTTTAATTGCCGAGAGAGGCAGTAAACTAAGTTGAAGTTAATTCCATTTACTTTTCAGCTCACTTGATTACAAATGGTAATACAACTGCTGTAGTTAAGGAAAGTGAGGGAGTGGAGGTCCTTAATCATCTGGTTACATGGGCTTTCAAAGTCTTTCTGAGATATTCTATATAAAAAGGAATAAAAGATGAAGGAGCACAAAAGTGATGAGGCATGGTGGTTGAAATGATGGTCATTAGAGAAGAATAAACATAAAAATGTCAGCTGGTATGTATTAGCTGTTTCCTGGCTTGTTAAAACTACTTTTCATTTTTCTGCTGGTCTGTATACAGTATAGTTCATGGGCCAATCTTGCATTTTTGTGCCCAGAATAGGGCGTAGATGAATCCTAAAAGTATCCATCTGGGATAAGATATCACAGAATTCAAGTCAGTGTGGCAAGGATTGCGTACAATGTAATGTGGACAGTTGATATTGCACTTGGGGGGGGGGGGTAAAGATCCAGGGCTTGATGTCAAAAAAGGACTTAGTTCTAAGAATGCTAAATGATATACATTGTTTTAAACATGTGTTTCCAGGAGATATTTTTATATGGCCAAACATAGTAAGGTGAGAACTGTGATTAGTCATGGGCATATTGAAAATGCCAGGAAATATGTTGGTAAGATAACGAATAAGTAAAGATGGATGGTTTATGGACTTCAAGCATTATGACCTGGAGAACATTAATCATTTCTGCATGGTAGTGATTTGAATGGAGATCATCTGTCAAAAGTGGATTTAGACTTATTTGTGATTAAAAACAAGACCTTTGTTACAAAAACTAGTGGTCAGTAAGATCAAAGAGTAATTACTTATATTAAAAAAAAGAAAGAAAGAAAGAGAGAAAACATAAACCTGCAACGCATATAGGTTAAATATGGTTCATTTGCAGTCAAGATATATATATATATATATATATATATATATATATATATATATATAAAATAAAAACATTTTTCCCAAAAATCTTAAAAAAAAAAAAAAAAAAGAAGAAGAGGGGCCAAGTGGAAAGTTAGGTAGATGGCTAGAATAGAAGTGGGCTTGGAGCAGCTACCCCAAAACTCCTACATCGTTGAAGAGTTAAGGGAGTGGATGAGGAGAGAAAGACACAGTCCATGTACTGCATGGAAAGTGGCCTCCTAAACAGAATCTGTTTATGTTAGGGTGTTGGAGTCCATATATAATACACTGGGAGGCCTGGCATCTCCTAAAGGAAACATTAATATAAATGACGAAAGGTACATTTGTGGCCTGTCTTGATTTCCCATGAGATACCATGTCATAAGGTATAATCAATCACAGCACAGGTAGGGCAACACCCTTCACACCACACACCAGTAAGAATAGTAGGGCACTTCCACATGATGATATGATTGTGAAGACTTGGAAGATGCCTCTATATTAATTAGTGGGCAACTCATTTCTGCTGCCACTGGATGACAACAATAACTGATTGCATGTTTCGGCTGCCTAGCTTTAGGACTAACTGCAAAATTAAGCAAATTTATAGAAGTCATAGATGACTGTTGAAGGTTCTAAACTGGTGAAAGAGCATAAGTTGCTGGGAGCCTGGCCAGACTAATATTAGGAGATGAGTTACAATGAATACAATGAATATTTCAAGAAAAGGGCAGGCTAGTAAAAGGGTGTGGTTTAATATTAACTGAGCATTTGCATTTCAGATTGTTGGACTGAGGATTTATGGATGTTTTTATGTATGACACTAGTAATCTTACTGTTGAAAATAAATTTCATACAAACACACACACACACACACACACACACACACACACACGTATCAAAAAGTTGAAATATCAAACGGTTAGTGATCAAACACAACATGATCAACCAATCGAAAAACATACAGAAAAAAATAAAACATTTTTTGCAGGGGGCAAACCCACTGTACCCCACACCCTCAGTTAATTATTTATGTATATGTGTGTATATATATATATATATACATACATACACGCACACACACACACATTTATACATATACACGCACACACACACACACACACACACACACACACACACACACACACACACACACACACACACACACACCAAATCCAAACTTGCACTACAGTGGGGAAAGGGCAAATTTCATAATCCCCATTGTACCTTGATGTCGCAGAGAAAGAAAATAAAATCTGGTACATGAAATAAGCTGATTTTTGGATTATTCTGATTAGCATTTTGGAACTAAGTGGTTAAGAGATTTCTCTGAAAATTCTGATTTTGTTTAATGCCTGACTGAAGATTATAACTGTTTCTCTATGCCTATTAAAGATATGTTATTGTTAGCTGACTTTCTGGAAGTGTGTAGTATAGTTATCAATGTCCTAATATCACTTGGGTGCACCGTGTTCTTTAAGTAAAACATTTATGTAGATGTTCCCATGTATTTCACAATATGTCCTTCTGCTACAGAGAACTTGCAATTCATGATAATAATCATGACTTCTTGATGCAGGGCTATTGTTCTTTCTAATTTTTTTTTGTGTTGTTGTTTTAGGGATCTGCAAGTTCAGGCTTTTTTGGCATGTTATTCTGATTATAATTTATTGCCTTCCACCTGCATCTTTGGGTACTTGAGGCAGATGCCAGAAAGAGAAAGTAAATGAGTAGTGAGAGAATACCGAGTGGATTGTGGGAAAACGTCTACGCAAATTAATTATGCAATATAGGATCACAGCTGGCTAAGGAGTGAAAGCATCAATGCTGAACAACAGACACTAGTTGACTCATTTCTTTTTTTACCTTGTTGTATGATTTACATTTCATGGCTCTGTATGTCATCTTGTGTTTATCATCACTGTCTAAAATAATGAGCTATGGAGGTGCTTTGCTACTCTGCTGTTAGTAGTTATTGTCATATTAGGTTGAGAAGCTGCTTAAGTAATTAAGTGGAAACCCTTTCATCGGGACCATTTGAAGTAAATATGTTACTTAATAGCTAGTACAACTTAATGTGAAAGGAAGAAAAAATGATAAATAGGATGACAGCAAAGAGAATAAATAACTGGGACACAAGTTAAACAGATTCTCTTACCAAAAATGTAGCTGCAACAGATACTGACAGAAGACCAAAGAGCTAACTGTATACATGGGATCTTTTCAGACTGGTTATGATATTACTGGTCAGTGTCTCATTTTTTTTATTTAATTTCATTTGTTAGTCTTGAATATCTGAGTGAACTTTCTATCCATGTTACATGAAGCATTGAAATGCAGAGCCTCCCTCAGTTCACATGGTTCTGCATGACTGTTTCCCTTATTTTAGAAAACAGTAATTACAGAGTGTGAATCATTACAGCCAGCACATTTGTTTTACTTTCACTGTAAATGAACTTCATAATATTTTTTGAGCCTTCATTTTTTAAAAAAAGAAAAGGGGTATCACCATGAAAATGAAAATAATTTCATGCAAGACGCAATAGGTGACGCAAAATGGATGGCAAGAAGGTGAGGTATGCTGGTACTTGAGTGTGTGTGTGTGTGTGTGTGTGTGTGTGTGTGTGTGTGTGTGTGTGTGTGTGTGTGTGTGTGTGTGTGTGTGTGTGTGTGTGACAGACTAGCTGGTTTTCATATTACCAATACCCTCACAACACCTCATTAATAAAGATTTTGCACAATGTATACATAAACAAAGCCCTACATTTTTGTTTGTTCACAACAGTTCATCGTGATGAAATAACACTTATCAGGAATACATAAACCTTAAATCTTATTTGTAGTGCCACATAAAATTTGTGAGAAAGCTAAGAACCCATCCTTATTTAAATCTGCCTATCCTTAAAAACCTGACAAAGTCAGTGACCCTTCAGATAAATGTATTCAGTAGAGCTCCTCTGCAATACCACTAAACTAGTCCACAGAGATCACAATCAGTTTGTGGCTGTTTTTTTCCTCTCTCTCCAGATCCTCAATAAGGCTCCCCACTGACACAGCTATAAGATTAAGACCTCAGTCAAGTGTTCAAGCCAAAACCTCCAAGCATCCACTCTGTCCAACCGTGCTTTGTGGCCCTAGCTCACACACACACACACACACACACACACACACACACATGGACACACACACACACACACACACACACACACACACACACACACACACACACACACACACTTTGAGATTTGATTTATATACAAACACACAGACACTCCTGGGGAAGGCTGGCACCGGTTTACTAGCTATGCCCCCTTTTACCCAGACTAAAAGGTAGTTATCATTGCCACCATCCAGCTCTTAAT